>NW_025961415.1:389310-689310 GCF_023159225.1 Perognathus longimembris pacificus
TTGTTTAGGGGAATTTAATTTTTGAGTTCTAAGTATATTTTAGATATGAGGCCCTTGTCTGTTGTATGGCCAGTGAAAATCTTCTCCCAATCTGACGTCTTTCTGTTGATCTAGCAAGCTATGTCCTTTGCCATGCAAAAGCTCTGTAGTTTCATGCAATCCCTTCTGTCCAAACTTTCTTTGATTTGCTGTGTTTCTGGGCCTTTACTAAGAAAGTTTAGACCTGTGCCAAGGAGCCCTAGTGTTTTCCCTATTCCTTCCTGTAATGTTTTCAGGGTATCTGCTTTTACCTCAAGATCTTTGATCCCTTTGGAATTCACACACACACACACACACACACACACACACACACACACACACACACAGTGTTTTTCATTTTATTTTGTTTTGAGGCAAGGTCACAATACATAGCCAAGTTTGACTTTAAATTGCCTCATGCTAGCCTCCCAAGGGGTGATTCAGGAATTCATGCCACTATGATGGAATTTCACACATATTCTTAATTTCTCCATTACTATTTTCAATTTTGTATGTACACATATTTAAGTGTGTATATAATGTCTTTTTTTATGTTTACTTTTTGCTAGTCCTGGGTTTGAGTCTAGGACCTGGACACTGACACTAAGATTTTTGTTCAAGCTAGCATTCTACTACTTTAGCGACAGGTCCATTTTACAGCTTTTTGCTGGTAAATTAGAGACAAGAGTTTTATGGAGGGCTGAGAATATGGCCTAGTGGCAAGAGTGCTTGCCCAGTATACATGAAGCCTTGGGTTCGATTCCCCAGCACCACATATATAGAAAAGGCCAGAAGTGTCACTGTGTCTCAAGTGACAGAATGCTAGCCTTGAGCAAAAAGAAGCCAGGGACAGGGCTCAGGACCTGAGTCTTTTACCCTTTGGATTAGGCCCTTTGTCACTATTTTTTATTTCTGTATCCTTTGTCTTGTATATGTATTTGCATTTATCTGACTTGGGGAAGGGCAGGGGAATCACAGCAACAGCAGAACAACAGGTGAACCAATGCAACAGTGAAACTCACTACACACTATGTTGGAGAGGAGGGGTGTAGGGGGAAAGCAGAAGAAAATGAAGAAGGGGGTAACACTGCTCAAAAACAAGTGTACTCATTACATTACTTATGTAACTGTATCCCCTCTGTATATAACCTTTACAACAAAAATAAAGTAAAAAAACTAAAAAATTAAAACAGAAAGTATTTCTTTGTTTATTATTAATTTACTTCTTCATGGCTTTAATTTATTATAAACAATCATAATTTCAAAAATATAACATACTTTTATTATGTCAATGTCCTTCTGTTGGAAGCTAATTTTCATTATAATAATGGAAATCTGTTTGATGCACAGACTTAAGAAGTAATGAGATCATTAGGGTGCTGCCCTCAAGAATGAGATCAGCTTAATATCTGAAGTGGCTTTGATCTTAGAGCAAGCCTCCCACCCACATAAAACATTCTATCTGTCTCTGTATCTGTCCCTCATCCCTTTATCTCCACTTTCTTGTCCTTCTGTGTCCTGTGCGGTATGATGACCATCCATAATATGATACCGTTAAACAACAAAAAAATGCTGTCACCTAACATCCATGTACTGGTGACTTCCTGACCTCCAGCACAATGAAGAAACACGTGTTTGCTTGCTGTAAACTGTCCCATTTCTGGGATAGCAACACAGTAAATAAGATATCTGTCACAGTTTAAAAACTCTGTCAAGGAGCTTCCAATGCCAATTTAAACATATTTATTGTAATTGTTACATGTATATGTTCTTGTGTTGTGCCAATTCGCAAAACGACTACCAAGAAGACCACAGAGACTCAGACGTTCCGAAATACAAAAGCAAGGCAAGACTTCATTCAGGCAAGCAGCAACTCAGGCCTTGTCCTTCCCTCTGACACAGCGGAGGTTAAGAGGGAGCCTCGAGCTACGATTACACAGGGCTTATAAAGGCAAAAACAAAGTTACAGCCATCAGGTGTTCAAGTAAGTAAGATTAGGACACGGGTACAAATTTAATTTGCTCAGGACTCGAGGCACAGGGCTCGAGGCATTCTGGGGGAAGTTAGAGTTAAGCATTCCCAACGGTTAGAGTTCTTGACCGGCTGGGACCTAATAAGCTTGTCCTGGGTTTGCACACAGGGCCTGCTTATCTCAAGTTCGCTGGTAAAGTGGGGTTCGCGTGGTGAAGTGGGGCCTGACTTCAAAGTCTGGCTCTGCATTTCCCCCTTTTCTCTTTGGTACCTTGGGAGCCAATCATGGCTCCATTCTGGCCATTTCAATGGCTTGCATGTCTAAGGGATGATATAGAGATAAGGCAGGGGCCAATATAGCCCCAAAGTAGTAACCAAAAACAACTCTGGTCCCTTGGTTTTAAAGGGGGGCTGATGGGTGAATATCATCCTTCTTCTGTAGCTTCTTCAGGCTGACTGAGGGGCATTGCCCTTACCTAGCAAGGAACTTATAACCTTAGTCTACTTTACTAAGGGACTGCAGGATTACTTCAAACTGGAAATTAACTTTCAGCTATACATACTTAGCATTAGCTGTATAGTGTTTAAGATCCAAATGTCAACAACAAAATAATACATAAACTTCTCAGCTGTGCTCTAAGGGTTGGGTGGCTATATTCCTGAGCAAGCCCCAAACTACCAATGCCTTCTTGCATGGAACTTTAAAGGACTCCTGCTAGTTGCTAAAATAAGAGGGTCACCCCACTTTGGAGTGAGCTGCCAAAATAGCATCAACATCAGCCTGGGTAGCAAGAAAAGAAGGCAAAAAGAAAATTATGATGATCTTGTATCACCTTCCTGTGGTTGTACCTACACTATCTCTGTAGTCTTATCTGAGTATATTGGAAGCCGTGTATACTGGTATTGGAACTAGGAAATTGAAAGGGAATACCAAAATTGAGAGACACAGGGTTAAAAAAAGACAAACAACTACAAAAGCAATACTTGCAAAACTATTTGGTGTAAGTGAACTGAACACCTCAGGGGGGGAAAGAGAAAGGGGGAGGTGGGAGAGGGGTATGACAGACAAGTTAACAAACAGTACAAGAAATGTATCCAATGCCTAACGTATGAAGCTGTAACCTCTCTGTACATCAGTTTGATAATAAAAATTTGAAAAAAAATTATGACAATATTCAGTCTAACTTTCTTTTCTTGAGGCGACGGTGAAGCGGCTGAGTCAGGTGATTGAAGACCTCCCATGTACCACCATGGTAGTCGTCGTCCAGGACAAAGGAGTTAGCTGGCCTGGCATGGGAACAATGGACCCAAGTGGAGATGCCATCTACCTTGAGGGCAGTGGGAGTAGTCAGTAGCACTACGTAGGTTTCCTTCCACCATGGTTCTAAGGATTTGGGGTTAAGTCTCCGGACAAACACCCAGTGCCCTGGTCTGAATAAATGGGGGGTAGGGACAGAATCAGAATCATATAATGCCTTAAGCTGGGGCCACATATTCTTGTGCATGAGATGCAAATAATCAAGTTTACACAAAAATTCAGTATCATCCAAATCTGCAAGCAATTCAGTCTGAAGGCTAGGGATAATGGGTGGGGGGTACCCATACATTATTTCAAAAGGAGTAAAGCCAAGCTGATAGGGAGTATTTCTTAGTCTAAGCAGAGCAAAATGAAGGAGTGACACCCACTTTGCGCCAGTCTCTAAGGCCAATTTAGTTAAGGTCTCTTTTAGACTCTGATTCATTCTCTCTACCTCTCCTGAACTCTGGGGTCTATAAGCACTATGCAATTTCCAATCCGTCCCCAGTGCAGCGGCTATTCCCTGACTTACTTTTGAGATGAAGGCCAGTCCATTGTCCAAACAAATGGTGGATGGGAAGCCATACCTGGGTAGGATTTCTTCCAGGATCTTCTTAGCCACTACATTCACGGTCTCATGCTTTGTTGGATAAGCTTCCACCCATCCTGAAAAGGTGTCTACAAAAACTAGCAAATATTTGTATCCAAATTTTCCAGGTTTAATTTCTGTGAAATCTACTTCCCAATACATGCCTGGCCTATCCCCATGGAGGCGAGCTCCTTTAGTAACTTGTTGATTGGGGGCATTGGTGAGATGATAAGCCTTACAATTTTTAACAATATCTTCAATAAGTTGATCTCCTTGTCTAATTATCACTTTGGGGTGTTGGAGCAAGTCCTGTATTCTTCAGGTTCCCATATGAGAAGCTTGGTGGATTCTCTGAAGGGTCCCCTTACCCAGCCCTTGTGGCAAGATAAGTTTCCCTTCACAAGTTTTCCACCAGTCATTGTTTACTTCTCTGTCTGGGGTTTTGTGGGACATGGGAATTTTCTTTATCCACTCCAAGTCTTGGGAATACTGGGGCACAGGAGGCAAAGCTCATCTCCCTGGGTCTACTAGAGTCAATACTTCTGCTCTGGGCTGGAGGGCTGCTTCCTTGGCTGCCTGGTCGGCCAGATTATTCCCTCTAGTCACCGAATCAACTCCCTTTTGATGACCTGGACAGTGCATAATGGCAATCTTTGCTGGTTCCCATAGGGCCCGGATGAGTCTCAAAATGTGCTTGTTTCTAATGGCCTTTCCTTGGGCTGTCAGTAGCCCCGACTCTTGGTAGATGGCTCCATGGGCGTGTACAGTGGCAAAAGCGTACCGGGTGCCCGTATAGATATTTAGTCTCTTTCCTTTTCCCATCTGTAAGGCTTTTGTTAGTGCCACTAGTTCTGCTCTTTGTGCAGAAGTTCCCTGAGGGAATGCCTCCGCCCACACTATCTCAGTGTCCATAGTAACCGTCGCACCCGCAAACCTTTTTCCATCCAGAATGAAGCTGCTGACATCGGTGAACCAGGTGTGCTTGGCATGTGATAGAGGCGAATCCAGCAAGTCTGGCCAGTGGCTATGTGCTTGGGCCAGGATCTGCTCACAATCATGCAGAGGCTCTTCCACATCCGGATCCGGCAGCAGAGTTGCTGGGTTTAATGCTGTAGGTACACAGAAGCTGATATGTGCCGGGTTAAATAACAAGGTCTGGTAATGGACCATGCGAGCATTGCTCATCTATCAGTTGGGCGGTTCTTTTAGCACCCCCTCTAGAGCGTGCGGAGTGGCCACAGTCAGGTTCTGTCCCAGAGTCAACTTATCTGCATCTTTTACCAAGAGGGCTACTGCAGCTATGTTTCTCTTCTCTGCTGGTCAATCTTATAGTTGTTTACGGTTTTTCTGTGAACTCTCTGTAAGATTTTATGGTCTTTACTGGGAAGTGAGGGGTGGGGAGTAGGGCTTACAGTAAGGTCAGTCAGATACAGAATGGGGTCTTAGTACAATATGGAGTTACTCTGGTCCTTCACTGTGGCTCTATAGCCTTTCTGTAGAGCTGTGCACTCATCTCGAGCCTACTTGCGTACTATGCAAATCTCTGCAATAAGTATCTGTTCCAGGTTATCATGGCACTTTTGGATTTCCTGATAAAACCTTGACTTGTGGTTCACCTTTATGAAGCAGGGCCACATTTTAAGGTGCAGCAAATTTTGGACTATCATGCTAAAAAGGAAGAATCATGATGAAACCCTGACTCAAGTTGAAAGAGATGGAAAAAGGAGTTACACAAAGGAAAAAATTGTCAAAGTGAAGCATCTAGAAAATAAAACCAAGCCAGATGCAGGGGTTCTCAGTGCAGATCTGAGAGAGGGATTATGAGTACCAACAGGTCCTATCATATTGCAGAAAAAAATTTCCCCACAACAACCAACACTACCTTCAGCTTCATTTTTATCCTCAGGACCAGAGATAAAGGAGTATGAAATGATCTCAGGAAGGTCCCCAACACAACACTACATGCCAGAATTTCCCAGTTGAGTCCTGTGCATTTTCTATGTGTATCAAGTGTAGTCCAGTTGACTTAACTTTTTTTTTTTTGGTGCCCAAAATCTGTGGTGCTGAGGAGGGATAAGGAACAGAGGGGTGCGGCACAAGGAGGAGTTCTGGTTCAGGGCTTTGCCACATGAATCAGGCTCATAAGCAAGGCAATCTCAAAACACCCAGCTGACCAGAGACATGCAAAGGTGGTGGTCCTGGGAGGGAGGGGAACTTGCCATACTACATTTGAAAAAAATGCTGGGCATGAGTAGCTCACAGTTGTCTTCATAGCAACTCAGGAAGCTAACATCGAAGATCAAGTTCAAAGCCAGCCAAGGCAGAAACATTCTACTCAGAGAAAGCTGGAAGTAGTGCTGTTGCTCAAGTGGTAGAGACATAGGCTTGAACAAGAGAAGCTCAGGGACATCACTCAGGCCCAGAGTGCCAACCTCAGTACTAGAACACACACACGCGTGCGCGCGCACACACACACACACACATAGAGAAAGGCTGCAATTCACCATGTCACCTTGTGAGTGCAAGGCATCTTGGTCCATGACACCACTTACATCTTTCTCCCCCATCTCTCCCAACCCACCCTCTCATGTGTGATAGTTTCATTTCCACATTTAGGCATTGAATATGAGAAATTCATTTGCCCACCTTCCCTCTGTCCATTCATTTACCCTGATTCCCCTTGACCTCCTTCTTCTCCCCCACACCACAAGTAGTGGTATTTTTCTCTCTCTCTCTCTCTCTCTCTGTTTGTGTGGGTGTGTTTGTGTGTGTGCCTGTCCTGGCACTAGAACACAAGGACTGTGCATTATCATTAAGCAAGTATGCTTAAGGCTAGTGTTCTACCACTTGAGACACAGTTGCACTTCCAGCTTCTTGGTGGGGGTTTATTGGACATGGAGTCTCAGAGACTTTTCCTGCTGGGGCTGGCTTTGAACTGTGGTCCTCAAAGAGCAGTCAGTCACCTGATCAGCAAGGATTTGAGGATTGACAGTGTGCCAAGAGCTGATATACTTTGGTTTTCTTCAAATATCTCTGAACCATCAGAAAACTGGAACTAAGTTCATAGTAAATAGAAAGAACCAAAAATATATGAAACGAAATTCAAATTGACCTGTCTCTAGCTACAACTTCTCACTGTGCCATTACTAGAAAAATGAGTAAAAGCTGCTTATTTGTTGAAATGATTCCAACTATGTAAACTAATATCTAATGGCAAAAAATACCCGCTTGAACAAATATGTAAGATTCTTCTTAGGAGGGCTTAATTTGCCCAGGGAATTTTCTATCCCTAAAGCCATGCACACAATTTATATCAGGCCTTATCAAGATGATGTAGCACTTGGGGACAAAGATGCAGCCCAGAAGCCCTGCACTGGAGGCCAAGATGGAGAAGACCTCCACAGCCACCATGACCTTGCCCTTGGCACTGTGGTAGACAGGCAGGAAGGTGAGCCACACACTGCAGAACACCAGCATGCTGAAGGTCAGGAACTTGGCTTCATTAAAGGTGTCAGGCAGGTTCCTGGCCAGGAAAGCCATAGTGAAGCTGGCCAGAGCCAGGGAGCCCAGGTATCCCAAGACACAGTAGAAGGTAGTGAGGGAACCCTTGTTACACAGGATGATGATGTGTCCATGTTCAGAGTTTGCATCTGTGTCAATGAAGGGAGGAGAGGTTCCCAGCCAGAGTCCACAGAGAGTCACCTGGATCAGGGTGAAGATGGGAATGATGAAGTTAGGAGCCCCTGACACCAGCAACCACCTCATCTTTGTCCCTGGAGAAGTGACCTTGAAGGCTAGAACCACAGTTACAGTTTTGGCTAAAACAGCAGAAACAGCGACAGTGAATACAACCCCAAATGTGGTTTGCTGTAAAATGCAAGTGACTGTGTTGGGACGGCCAATAAAGAGCAAGGAACAGAGGAAACAAAAGATGAGGGAGAAGAGCAGGATGTAGCTGAGAGCCTGGTTATTTGCCTTGACAATGGGGGTGTTGTGATGTTTCACAAAGACCCCAAGAACAGCTACTGTGAGTGTAGATAAACCAAGAGCCATGCAGGCCAAGGCCATCCCCAAGGGCTCCCCATAAGCCAGGAAGCTTACAGTTCTTGGGAGGCACTGGTTTCTCTGTGTGTTGGCATATGGGTGATCTGGACACTTCACACACTGCTCCATGTCTGGTGAGGAAGACAAATAACCATTAGTTCCTTTCCAGTGCTTAATATGAAATTAGGAAATCGCTACCTAGAAAAAAAATTCTGACATATTGATAATTACTAGCATCAACTTCATTTGACCAAGTATAACCAGACATGTTTAGCATTATTTTTTCATAACTTCATCATGTTTCTACACTTGGCTCCAAATTATAGTTGAAACTATTAATTTGCAATGAAAATCATTCATTTTCTTCTTTGCCATTCCTAATGTCCTAATAATAGTTTTAGACATCTCTTCATTCTTCCATAATATTTTTCAGCCTTTTTTTTACACAACTCAAATTCCTTATTTAAAATGAAGACTAAAAGATGTTGCATTTTTTTCTGTCTCTGTGTCATATAGATAGGAGCAGTGTGGTCCTTCCTTGTAATTGTGATATTTGCTTCTCCTACTCACCTGTAAAGCACTAGAAAACAGAGAATATAATCATTCTTTGAAGTCAGGCCATGTACAAGAGTTGAACCAAACGAGTGAATTTTCTCTTCTTTAATAACAGTTCTGGACAACTAGGAAATAAAGATCTGTGTTTTCTTTATAATGTAAAAAAACTGCAAAACATAGAGGCCTCATTCTTAAAAGGATTTTGTATTTCATAAGATAGAAAATATGCTAACATTACTGAGTATTTAAATAAACATGCATACATTGTATAAGAAAAAGTTAATCCTATACACAATTCAGAGCCCATGGGTTTTTTTTTTTTTATTTTCAAGAAGCAGTATCATCCATTGTTGTAATTAAACTACTAAGTGAATGAACGAAGACTTTGACTACAATTCCAATACATAACATTGGTTGTGCTTTTCATGGTTTTGGGGGAACTAGGATAAAACCTGTATTTCTCTCTCTGCCGTGAACTTACCTGTCTCATTAGCCATCTCATTCTCTGAGCAAGGGGTACAATCAAAGCAACAGGCAGCTTTTCCCTCCTGAAGGGATTTCCTGAATCCAGGACCACAACTCTCACTGCAGACGGAATGAACAGGCTGAGGAACATCAAATATGTGTCAGAAACTATTAAGGCTTTTCCTAACATTCCCAAAGTTTCCTTAGTTGAATGACTTTGATTCTTTAGAGTAGTATATCAATACACATAAATCCAGTCAGTGAATTGAATGCTGCTATGGATTCCACATCCTGTCACCACAAAAGTTTTATGTGTTACCTAATTCAATTATTCCTCTCATGAAAGAGATCTAAGTAGCAGCTCAATTAATCATTAAATGAAACTACCAGCAAAGGGAACTAAGTAAACCTTTCAAATACATAAAGAAATTCCTTTGGTACTTCGTTGGTGTTAGAACTCCGCTAAGAAACATGCAATGTGTATTTTATGACAATATTCAAAATTCACATTTAGAAACAAACTGAATTTTTCTTGGAGGGTGCTGATCCAGGAGCTTGAAGTCAGTGTCAAAGCAATGTCCTTGAGCTATTCTGTTTTCAAGATAAATGATCGGCCACTTGATCCACAGCTCTAGCTTAGTTTTGAGGTGTTTTAGTGACATAGATTCTCACATATTTTTTGCCTAGTGGGGCTCTAAAATGAGCTATAATCTGAGATCCGAGGATGTCAGCCTCCCAAGTAGAGAGAATTAGAATCATCAGCCAGCACCCAGGACCTCTTTTGTGGTGGTTAAATGAAGAAAAGGGTCTCACAGGTATTCCTGATGGGCCTGAATTCAAATCATGACATTCAGAACTGAAGAGCTACTATTGAGGTGCCAGACTTTGAAGTCAGGCCCCACCACGTGAACGCCATTTTAGAATCGAACCCTGAGCCAATCAGATTTGTACCTGTGTTCTAATCTTGCTTGCACAGCTGATTGTTGTAACCTTGTTCTTTGCCTTTATAAGCCCTGTGTAATCACAGCTCGGGGCTTCCTCCTAACCTCCGCTGTGTCGGTGGGTAGGACGAGGCCCGAGTTGGCAGCTCGTTAAATAAAGCCTTGCCTTGCTTTTGCATTTCGGAGTGTCTGAATCTCGGTGGTCTTCTTGGGGGTGGTCTTGCGACTTGGCACAGCACTATTACAGGAGTCAGTGCTGGCATTCAATCAGGTATACAATTGACTTACTTATATGTTCTTAAAATCGTTACAATTAAGTAACAACTCACCTCTGTAGTTCCTATGGCCCACTCTACCAAATCTTCAGATAAAGATAGTTGATGATCATGTAGAGCAAATGGAGAAAAATGTCCTATTTTCACCTTAAGATCAAGACCTTGTGGAAAATTCCAAATGTTCACAATGTCATACTCTGCCTCCAATTTTTTTTTGTTATCTAAAATCACCTGATCTCCAGCAGGATTCTGAAATTGGGTGTTCTTCAGAAAAGGGTGCAGCTACAAGAGACACATCATCTTATGTTGAAGTATATCCCAGTGGTTAGACAGAAACGCTAAATTAAGAAAAGCTCCTGAGAAGGTTGGGACTAGATTCAGATCCACTGCATCAGTGACAAGCGTGAGCCCAGGCTTAAGCTTGCAATAAAGACTCTAATGTGCTTTAAAAAATAGAAAAAAGAAAAGACATAGAAAAGCTCCTGAGTGTCTTTAATCTCTGATTCAGAATTCAAGAGAAGCACAGACACCTGATAACACACTCCAGAAGAAAGTCTTTGGAGGAATAAGAATAATTTTCCTGAAAGCTGGTCACACAGCAAAGTGCTAGAAGGCCTCTTTTCAAGAGTACCCTATTTCATTTAAATAAGCATAAATGCATCAATTTTCAGGTGCCTAGAGTTTTCCACAACAACTAATTTTATGGGTGTCAGTAGTTATAGCTTGAGCTTGTTCAGGTTATATAATACCTATAGGAGAATGAATCTAGATTACTTATGAAAAATAGAGATACTTGTGCTCAGCAGGTCATCCTTAGAAACTCATAGGGAAAAGGTGATTATACTGTTTTCACAACATTACCTATGTGTATGTGGAAATTATTAGTTACTAGAATAAGGTATACAAGTATGGAATTGATTTCTTTCTTGCTACTGGCCTGTTTTCCATAAGAGCACAGGAGTATGTCTAGAAAACCTCACAGACATTTATAGAAATTTAATTTTTTTTTACTTTGGGGAACATAACTAAAAGATTTATTTTCATGTGGTAAGGAAGTCCGCTAGGAATGGACTGTGCTTATTGTGCGTGCCATTCAAAATAGAAGGTCTTACCTGTGCAGGGGAAGGCACTGTCTCATTCCTGTTTTCTATTGTTTGTACTTCTGTTTCATGTAGTAGCATCTCATGGAGAGCCTGGGCCACAGCATACACAGCATTGTATATATTGTAACTGTCTCCAGACATAGTCATGTCAAAAATGTGCCCTGGCAACCAATCCAAGGAGGCTTTGTGAGGACAGTTCTCCCATGTTACACAGTCAGACTCAGAATCTGAGCAATTAAAAGAGTGAAACCACAGCCGAGCAAGGAAAAAGTCTTCTCGGTATGTGGAAGGGTTCACTGCCTTGACAAAATCTGTGAATCCGGAAACATCTGGGTGATGATGTGAAAAAGTGAAAGGGACATGGAATGAACCTCGCATGAAAAATCTCCTCCTCATGGGTAACTCCCACTGTGAGTTCAGGATACATACTTTACCTTTTATTAAATACTGCTCAATAAACTCCATGAAATCTAGTGCATATTCCTTATCACCGTATATGATGAGGACATTTGCTGAAGATTTGTTAATCTGGTTATACCGTGCCATGGTTTCAAATGATAAGCTATAGTTTTGGATTGCTAGCTCGAAGGCTACACAAACTCTGTTCTTGTCCATCTCTTCTTTCAGTAGATGAAGAATCCACAAGCCATTATCATCTAGAAAGGTTAACAGTCCCACCCAGTTCCATCTGAAGTAAAGCAGTAAGGAGACCATGGCAGTGGCTATGGACATGTCCTTTGAGGCCATCTGATAGAGAGCAGGGAACTTCCTGTGGTCATTCAAGGCCTGATCAAAAGGCCCAATGGTGAGCTAAAAGGCATGAAAATTGGATGCTCCATGAATGAGAATATTTCTATCCATCACAATCTCAGCCATGATGTATATTAAATAACCTGTCGAACTAGGTGACAGGATTTTCTTTTACTGTTTGAAATAACATTAAAAATTTTAATATATGTGCAACATGTCAATTTGTTACTAAATTGTCTCTTTATCTCTGTCACTACTTCCAATGAATCCTCCTTTCTATTATACTCCCAGCTATATATTCCTAGTTCCATTTTTCTATATGTACCTGGAATAGTATGTTGTATTTTGCCACCCATCTATTTCCTATTCATTTGGTCCTTTGCACATCTCCTTAACACCCGCACCCTTCAGACAATACTTGCTATATTTGTCTGGTGTTCATTTGTATATAATTTGTTATTTGATTAGAGAGATTGTAGCATGGAATTCCACATTTATGGTTTAACCTACTTCATAGGTTAATCATATATATATATATATGCAATCACCTATATAACTGATATGTGTTCTACCCTTATATCATATTTCATATTTGTATGTTAGATTTAATATTTATGAGTGAGAGAACAAATGCCTCCTTTCTCTTCCAGGGCCTCACTTTCTTCTTTCAACATAATATCTTTCACATTCTGCTGGGCAGTGTGTGTGTGTGTGTGTGTGTGTGTGTGTGTGTGTGTGTGTGTGTGTGTACAGGACTATTAACTGTCAGAGCCCCATGCACTTTCTTGGATTTTTTCCTCAAGACTTGAACCACACCTTACTTCCTGATTTTTGCAGGGTAATTAGATATATGTTTCCTAAGTAGCTAGGTTTACATGTGTGAGACACCAACACCCAGCTCAGCATACCTTTACACTTTAAAGTCATTTCCCATATCCTAAATTTTTAAAAACAATTATTCATAATTTAAAAAACTCCAAATAGTCCCTTTTTATGCTCTGAATTTTTAATCCTTTTCCAAATGATGGGAGCATAGATAGCCCATTTTCTTGAATACTTATTCCTTGATATCACAAAATTTAGTAGAATCATGAATGCAGTCACTATTTCTCATTCTCTTCTGAACACCTGAAATGGCACCAAATCAGACACTCCTCCCAACCTCACCTGTGGAAACCTGTAGAGGTTCAGCAATGTGCCTATCTGGGCAGATGTTACTCCTGATGGTTCTGTAAGTGCTCCTATAGATTTGCTGCCAATTATACACGAGTAGTTAGGAACAGTGTAATTCCCAAAAAAGCAAATGAAGGTATTTTTAAATGTTGTTAGCAATCCTTCTTCAACATTACAGATATCAAATCCCAGAGTTAAATTATGTAAAAGAGCAGGAGTTTTGTTGATCTCTTCCATAGCAAAAGTCAAGGCCAAAACAAACTGATAGTTCTTGAAGGTAAGCCTGTGTAATTAGCATAGAAATTTCAGAGTAGTTGAAACTTATTATTTTGGTGGACTGAATCCTTGCTTTTCTGCCTAGGAATATGTTAAAACACCACCCATAATGGAGATGGAAAGTGTATATAGTGTCTAATGATGCATATAAATTAGATAAGGATATGCAGGTAATTTGTTATGAGATTCAGAAAGTCACTTATGCCAAGAATAAGAGACTATTTGTTCCCTGCTACTTCAGGTATAGCAGTGAAAACCTCTTGCACACTAAAGAAGGAATAAGCTATCATGAGACACCAAATATTCATTTTTTGCTCATCAGACAATAAATTTTTATTAATTTAGTTATTTAATTTTTATTATTATTATAGAGGTTATATAAAGAGGGATTATAGTTACATAGTTCAGGTAATGAATAAAGAGAATAATCCTTTTTGAACCATGTCTCCCCTTATGTCGTTTTCTCCTGGTATTTTCCTTCTGTCCCTACCCACAAGATATACACTTCATTTTCCATCTACTTTCTAGTGGGCACCACTATTGTACTTGTTCACCTTTCTTCAACCTTTTATGTACACTGCATTATCCACTCAAATACAAACAGGACAAAAGGAAAAGAAAACAAAAACAGCAACAATGGCAACTGAAAATGTCTCCTTTCCTTGGAGTTCATTTCATAGAGCATTATTTTCTATAACCATCTGCACATAGCTATTAAGGATTTGTCAACCACTCCTACGCCTATACTCTTTTGGCCTCAGTGTGTGAATGCCTAGAGTCCTACAAAATTATCAGAGACACCAAATATTCTGTTGTGGTTTTCTTGGAGTAACCACCTCCACCTGTCCCAGGGCCAGGCCAAGTAACAAATCCTCAGTTGAAGAGCATTTTTCAGAAGCATAGTGTCATTTAAAATTCCATAGCAAGCTCTGCTCACAGACCCAACGTATTGAACAGCTTCCTGTGACATTAACCAGGACAAAAACTCAAATATGAGACATGGAATTTTATTTTCTCTTATCTAACAAAACAAAAGGGATGCATCCAACTTTGAGGACCTCATCTTGGAGAAAGGAGCCTCCAACATGGGGGATGAGGAGAAAATTGTAAGCAAGCTTCATGTTGAAATGCCAGTTCTAAGGACACCATTGTAAAATGCAATGATCACTACTCTCTTCCTAATACAGTTAGATTGAGAAACTGGAAAGCAAAAATACAGGGGAGTAAAAATGACCAAAGTAACTTTCTATCTGACATGTCTGTGAGTATAAAGGTATGTGTGTGTAAGCCCATACATTCTTATGAAATTAAAAACTTGTTGTTTTCAGAAGGAAACAATAGAGGAAGGATGGAAATCCAAATGATAGGATAAAGTGATTAAAAAGAAGCGTTTATATAAGTGAAATTTCATAATGGAAGCCTATCATGTTAATTTATGTCTTCTCAGGGTGAGAAAATAGTGAGCTTGAAGAAAATCTAATTGAATGTACACATATGGAGGATATGTTGATAAGGTTTTGTGAAAAGTTGACAACAGTATTACAAAAAGCAAATAATACCATTTGGGGGCTTTAGTTCTGCTGATGAAAGGGATAGGAGGCCAGGGGAGAGGAAATAGAGAGCATTCATCTAGTGTGCATCTAGAGTTCCCTCAGAGATTTAAAATCCTGAGAATAAAACAGGACATGGAAATAAGATGACATGTTACTTACGGCTTGTCTTCATATTTGGAAGCATCGCTGTTACTGCGATCTGTTTCCAAAGTGTAGAGAGGGAAAAACGCAACAAACATCACATCTCCATCCATGTGTGCTTGTTGCTTCATGGTTGAAAAGCAGGTAGTGCCAGCCAAGGAATTGACAGGGAGTAGAAACTGGAGGAAAACGAGTATGAAAATCAAAGGGCACATCCCTGAAGCATCTGCCAAGCTGAAATTCTGGCTGGAACCGAGACACACAGTGTCCAGTATGTATAGTCATATATCTTTGTACAGGTGCACATGTGTCTTTTTATTAACCGGGAGATACACTGTTATCCATCTTTCCCTGTAGCTACTTGTGAATCCCCAGGGACAATGTGTAAACCCTTCTCTGAGGCTCTTCATCTGAGGCCTTGCATCCAGGAGAAAAATATTATTTGGAAAATGTGTTTGCCATTCTCCTTCTTCATCGCAGGTGCTGTGATTTCTCTCACATCACAGATAGTGAGGCCCCGGGGATGAAGTTATTTTTGATATCTATGTTTTCACATCTGCGTCCAGAAACTTTTTGCATGAAAGCCATTTGGGATGAGCAACTGGATTGCAGCAGAGGCTGCATGGAAATGGCCAGAATACAATCTACGTCAAAGTTCCTAGTACATTGTACACACAGGGTCGGTTCACACACCCAATGTCCATTACAGCCACTAGATATTACTGGCGGATTCAAGCAGGTTTCAATAAGAATTCCATGTGCAAAGCCCGCCACAAAAGCACCCATTTACTAATGCCCAAGTAAGCAGCAAAGCCGCCAAAACCAGCAATTTCACTTCAAAAATTCAAGGTCCATGCCCAAATTGAGTTGCCCATTTCCATTCTGCACTTTTATCTTCTAACAGGTCATGTGTATTGAACTTTCAAACATAGATCAATTATTCCCCTGATATACTTGTCTGAAAACATGTAGTGATGGATGAAATTCCTCTTTATCATAAGGCTTAATCCATATTGAAACCAAGTCTATGTTTTCTGCTTGTTAAAATATATTAGAACCAAATTCCATGCAGACTTTAGTGACCCTGGAGAAGACAGCTTGCGCAGGGCAGTGAACACACTCTGCATGCCTGCAGTGTTAGGTGTGTATTATGGTACACTTGTCTATGGACATGGAGTGGCTATCACAAAATACTTATCACAGTCTGCAGGAAGGACTTGGCAGTATAAGAAATTTAAAAATGAAGGAGACAAAAAAAAAACGCTTTCTAATGAGGTTGATAGTGGTCTATTATACCTGACTATTCGTTACAATATACAGTATTTTATCACTGAATTTATAGATTCTTGGTAGCATATATATATAGAGAGAGGTCTTCTTGAGATATGAACATGTATGCATGCAACGAGCCTAAGCCTCAATGTAATAGTTGTGAATGATATCACAAATATATGTCTTGTGGAACAGACATACAGATTTGCCTAATGTGTCCATGCAACTAAATTCCCATGATTTGTGTGTAAGTGCACTTTTGTTCATTCTTGGCAGCGTTTGTTATTAGTCTTGTTGATGATAGGTACTGTCACTGGAGTGAGATAAAATTCAGTGTCATTTGGTTTTGCATTTTTTTTCTGCCAAAGATGTTTAGTATATCTTTGTATGCTTTTTTGAAATCTTTGTATACTTTTGTGAGCCACGTATACTTCTGTTTTTTTTCTATTTCCAGGAGTTTATTTTGATAAATATTGTTTTGTAAGATCAGATGCACATAGGCATTGCACCTAGCTTTTTTTTTTAATCAAAACTATTTATTTCCAACTTTCTTCAAAGTCAGAGTGAAATTGCAGCCCCTATCAGCTTCACAAAATGATCATTCCCTCTTCAGTGAGGGAGATAAACAATCACTATTGGTAGAAGTCATGGCAAAAATTATTACTGGCCTTGGCTTAACAAAATTTAAGAAGCATTTCTTTTCATTTTGGAAAGCATGATGCTTTTCAAAGATATTTGTAGGTGTTTGGTCCATGGCCTAAGGATAGATGTTACATGGATTTTATTTTTTGTTTTATTTACTTATATTTTTGTACTGGACTAGGGCTTGAATTCAGGGACGGGGCACAAACCCGGAGGTTTGTTTATTTATTTATTTATTTATTTATTAAATTTTGTTGACAAGGTGTTGTGCAAAAGGGGTACAGTTACATAATAGGGCAGTGTGTACTTTTCTTGTGATATCTTACACCCTCGTTTTTCTTTCCCTTCCATAGATCAGGTAGGCATGTATACAATACACAGTGTACCAAAAACATATACAGAATCCACGTGGCATACGCCAAAAGAAATTCACTTAGAACTTTAAATATAACGTCAACAATAGAGTTTGCTTATCATTGTCTTATATGATCATACATACATAGATTTTGAGCTATTGTGATCCACAGAGAGGTCTATTTTAGACCTTTTTATGTTTAGTAGTGGTTTGGTTTTAGTTACATAATGTAATGTCACTGACACAAACCTGTGGGAAATACCATTTGACAAGAAGTAATTTGTTTCACAGACCTGGTCTCTACTGTCTCCCCCTCCCCCTACCTTAACAGTCATATATCAAGGAGACCATACCCCTTTGTTTGCTGTGTTCTACGCTTGTCTTGCTCAACATTATTTGTTCAAGTTCTTACCATATCCCTGTGAATACCAATATTTCATCATTTCTAATCGCTATGTAGTATTCCATTGTGTATAGGTACCACATTTTTAGGATCCATTCATCTGTAGAGGGGCACCTAGGTTGTTTCCCTATTTTGGCTATTGTGAATTGTGCAGCAATAAACATGGATGTGCAGATATCTTTTTGATATCCTGAGACCTGTTGTTCAGGATCGATACCTAGGAGTGAGTGGTATGGCTGGGTCTTTTTGAGGAACCTCCATACTGTTCTCCAAAGTGGTTGTACTGATTTGCACTTCTACCAACAATGGAGAAGGGTTCCTCATTCCCCGCATCCCCTCCAGCATTTGTTGATGCCAGAGTTCAGAGTATAGGACATTCTAACTGGAGTAAGGTGGTATCTCAGGGTTGTTTTATTTGCATTTCCTTTACTGCAAGGGATGTTGAACATTTCCTCATATGTTTCTTTGCCATTTTTATCTCTTCTCCTGTGAAGGCTCTCTTTAGCACCTTTGCCCATTTCCTAATTGGTTTACTGGGCTTGGAGGGGGTTAGTTTTTGAGTTCTCTATAGATGACAGATATTAGGCCTAGTCTGTTGCTGTGCTGGTAAAGATACTTTCCCATATGGTTGGCTGTCTTTCTGGTTTGGTGGCTATGTCTTTAGCTGTGCAGAAACTTTTTATTTTGTAGTAGTCCCATTTGTTGAGACTCTCCCCTATCTGTTGTTCCCCTGTTGTTCTTCCTGTGCCTATAAGTTCTAGCATCTTTTCTACTCTGTCCTTCAGTAGTTTCAAGGATTCAGGTCTGATGTTGAGGTCCTTGATCCGTTTTGAGTTGATCTTCATGCATGATGATAGGCTAGGGTCTACTTTGCGTTTTCTACATATGGCTGCCCAGTTATCCCAGCACCAGTAGTTGAAAAGGCTATGTTTTTAACATTGTATGTTTTTAGTTCCTTTGTCGAATATCAAATGACTGTAAGAGTACGGCTTTAATTCTGGGTCTTCTATTCTATTCCATTGGTCTTCAAATCTGTTTTTATACCAATATCAGGCTGTTTTTGTTATGATGGCTCTATAATAGAGCGTGAATTCTGGTATTGTGATACTTCCTGCATTGCTTTTTTTGCCTAGAATTGCTTTGGCTATTCTAGGTCTTTTGCTGTTCCATCTGAATTTATGGATTGCTTTCTCTATTTCAGTGAAGAATGTAGCTGGGATCTTGATGGGGATTGCATTGAATTTGTATAACAATTTGGGAAATATGGCCATTTTCACTATATTGATTCTGCCTACCCATAAGCATGGGAGGTCTTTCCATCTCCTTGTGTCTTCTTTGATTTCCCTTTGTTAGGTTGATCCTTAAGTAATTTATTCTTTTTTAGCTATTTAGCCAAATTTATTCCTTAGGAGTTTATGTTTCTGTGCTTCCAGCATATTCTGGTTACTAATCCCTTACCATGTGTTTAATATGCAAAATCTGTAGGCCATATATTCAGTCTAATGACTCTTTACTTCATGTGCCAAAGGTTTTAGTTTGATATAATCCCCTTTGCCAATTCTTGCCTTTATTTGCTGCCTATAGAAATTTTTTCATTGTTTTTGTCATTTGTGCTGTAGTGCTTTACCTTAAGCTTGTACTCTTTAATATTTGGGGGCTCGAAAATCAAGGTAAAAACAAACCCCAAGGTCATTCGCAGTTTAACGTTTCCTAGGAACATTATTTAGGAGAAGAGGCCACAAGTATGATCACAGAGAAAGAAACTCTGAGAAGGGAGCCATTCAATTAGCACATATACTGGCCATGTGGGTCCCTGTGTGGGGCCTTTGCAGCCAGAGGGAACCTGGCTGGCTTATAAACCAGAAGAGCCTCTGTAGCCAGCCTTACTCACAGGACTGTGAGAAAAGCAATTCAATTCATGAATAGACCAAGAAAATGTGGCATATGAACACAATGGGAGTCTACACTTACATCACAAAGAAAGATATTGTACCATTTGGGAGGAAATGGGAAGACTTGGGAAAAAAATTATCAAGCAACATAAGCCAGACCCAAGTAAATCCAAGGTTTCATGGCTTCCCTCATTTGTTGTAATGACAATTATGCCTGCAATTTTACAATAAACACACTCAATAGTAAAAGTCAAAAGAATACACTTCCACAACATAAACAATACAGGATTCTAGGTAAGAGACTCACAATGGCTCAATTGCTATGTGCATGAGAGAAAGAAGACTTATTCAGGAAGGCAGTACCAGATTCTATATTGAAAGATAAGCCTTAACCTAGATACACACAAGGATGCTGAGAGAAGGAGAGACTCTAGCCACACAGGATTATCTGACAAGGAGCTGGTTGTCCTTACACATTGCAGAAGATAAGTGTGCAATGGCATTGCTCCAGCCACTGAGCATAGCACTCACATGCACGCACACATACACACACACACACACACACAAACTAGGCTAAGCCTCTCTCTATCTCTCTCTCTCTGTATGTATGTATATACAGATATTAGTTGTGACAAAACTATATATGTATACATAGAGAATATATGTATGTGCATCTATATCTATATCTACATATATATATATATATATATATATATATATATATATATATATATATATATATATATATGGCTCATGAAATTAGACAGCCATGTGGTTCAGGCAGAAAATAGTTTATTTGGGAGGGCCAAATTTCAGGGTTCTACTCCAGAGTAGGGTCTAGCATGTAGCAGCCTGACTACTCATGGAGAGACATGCCACAGGGGAAGGAAAGAAGTATGGCTCAAGTGAAGGAGGGAGGGACCTCAGAGGAGGTGGAAGTGGCCTCAGAGCCTGGAGGACCTCCACTGTCCTGCAGGTGGGCAGTAACCATTTACCTTGGTTACAGGTACTGGGTGGAAGACCAGGTGCAGTCCTGAATGGAGAGGGAACAAATGGGATGGAGGTCTATATCTACTTATACATGGAGAGAAAAAGAAAAGAAGGGCTAATATTCCTGGGTGGACCAAAGTGTGTGTGTGTGTGTGTGTGTGTGTGTGTGTGTGTGTGTGTGTGTGTTAGATACAGAATATGAAGGGGACACACACACACACACACACACACATACACACACACACACACACAGAGAGCACCAAATAGAAATAATTCTGTCCTCTGATAATTTTCTATGAGCCCAGTGTGCCTTGGGCCTCTCTACCTTTCAAACTTAATTCAGCTTTTGGCCTACTGAAGCTTTTGGCCTACAAGTTGTTGTTGGTTTTCTTGGGTTATATTCTCACAAGTATTTCCTTGATTTTTTTTCTAGAGACAGGGAGAATGAGGGCAAAACCACCCAAGTATCTTCCCTTGAAATTGTACTAACATTCTGAGGCACCATATTCTGAGGTGCTTCTTTTTCTAAGCTAAAGAGGAGTCACTGCTTTCCGTCCTCATTGGGTCAATTTTGAGTTGTTTGAACTTGTTTTCATTTTCATCTGTGATAACTTCCTCTGTGATCTCTTTGGTATTATTCTCTTTACTTGGTGAGAGGCTCTGCATAGTGTATTCTAATGGGAGATTCAGCTATTTCCAAATACAAGGTTGAGAGGAATAGTCTGGCTATTCCACCCTTTATATAGTTCACCATAATGGTTTGTGATTTATCCTCAAAACAATTTTTAAAAGCATCTGAGTAGAATTTTACTATGTGATGTGGGGCAATATATTGGGACTTGAAAGAGGTCCTTCCTAAGAAGCAAGTGTAAATCAGAGGGTGTGATTTAAGAGACCCATAAAATGAGAAGTTTGAGGTGACATAGTAGCAAAATAGTCATGAAACATCAAGACTTTAATTACAGCATGGAATTAGATTTTGTACATTTACATTTAACTAATTACATTTTTAATTTTAAACAGAGTATGTGAGATTTGCGATAGTATCTCAAGTCTCCAATAGAACTATATTCACAAAAAAATTTCATCAAAATCTCTGCATTACCTTAAGTTATTCCACTTCTTCAACATAAAAGCTATTTAAGTTGAAATAATTAAACCTAAATTTTCCCCCAAAATATGAATAAAATCTAGATCAAACTCCTTTCTCTCTGAGACATTAATTGCTTAGAAAATAAAAATAAAACAAAAATGTTCTATCCATTGATTAAAAAAATATTGTATTTACACAAATGTGGAAAGGCTTAGCTCAAACTCATATAATGCTGGAGGCTCACTAAAATGAGACTTAAATTTTAAGAAAATAAAAGCTGTGCTATGGAAAATGCAGACTTTGGACAGCTCTCTGTCACCTAGCCAAAGAAGAGTGTGATATTCTACTGGAACTAAATTAAAAGGTGTGGCTGATTTATCATATCTAGTAGCATGTTGATAAAGCACAACAACTTCTGGTGAACAGATAAAAACGGGCAGAAATAGCCAGGCCACCACTCAGTAGCTCACGCCTATAATCCTATCTTCTCAGTAGCCTGAGATCTGAGGATTTCAGTTCAAAGCCAGAATAAGCAGAATAGTCTGTGAGACTCTTATCTCTAGTTAATCACCAAGAAGTCTGAAGTGAATGTGTGGCCCAAGTAGTAGAGTACTAGCCATGAGAAAAAAAAAAAAAAAAACAATTCAGGGACAGTAAACAGGCCTTGAATTCAAGCTGCAAGATTGGCACTAAAAAAATAAAAAAGAAAAAGAAATTAAAGGAAGAGCCTGTGTACTTTGTGACTAGGCATTCACAAAGAGTGAGACCGATGGAAGATTTTCTTAGGAGAGGAACACAAAGGCACAATAGCTATGTGCATCTCATGACATAAAATGCTGTTTATTGAAATGAATTCAAGTAAATGGAAACAAACTTTTGGGGTTTTTTGGTTGCTGTTTTTGTCTTCTTTCCCTTGGGTCTTGTTTATTCATTTATTGTCTTGAGGAGTGTAAGTGTGGGCACAGACATGGAGGGACCAAAGGTAAAGAAACTAAGTGGGAGAGCATGCTGGAAACTATGTTGAAAAGGAAGGATAAAAATTGTGGGTGGGGATGGGAGAGAAAAAGTGGGACAGAGAAAAAAGAAATGTACTGGGCTGGGAATATGCCAGTGGCAAAGTGCTCACCTTATAAACATGAAGCTCTGGGATGTATTCCTCAGCACCATATATATAGAAAAAGCTGGAAGTGGCACAGTGGCTTTAGTGGTAGAATGCTAGACTTGACCAAAAAGAAACCAGGGACAGTGCTCAGGCCCTGAGTTTAAGCCCCATGAATGGCAAAAAAAGAAAAAAAAAGAAATGTACTCTTTCTATGACTTTTGTAATTGCAAATAACAATTAAACAATGCAAAGAAAGGAATAACATCTTCCTAGTAAAAGCAAAATTGATAAACATTTACTGTGAATGATCTGCCTTCTGTGTGTACCCAAAGTAACAATACATTGTGTCGCATTTCTCTCTTTCTCTTTGCTTCTGACATCTCTATCTCTGTCTGTCACTGTCTCTTCCTCCTCTCCCTCCCCTTCATTAATCTCTCCTATCTCTTTTTTTCTCTATGTTCTTCTTTTCTCCTTTTCCCTCCTCACTTTATTCACAGTAAACCTACGCTCCACAATCATTACGCAGGTCTTTATCCTGTGAAATGAATGGCCACCTCATCCCCCTCAGATTTCTTGAGGCTATCTTGGTAATATGATGTTGCTCTCCTTCTGGGTTCCCTAACACCCTGCTGGGATGAATGTACCTTGAGAAGAGAATTTACCACTGTTATGTGTCACTATGCATACACGTAGCTCTTCACCTAGGATTTAGTCCAAAATGCACTAAGAAGAGGGGATAAAGATTAAATACATATTAAGTAGAAGGAATGAAAAACTCACAAGAAAAATTGAAAGCAATAGTCCCTATTCATTGGAGTAAAACATCCATAATATAAACAAATATAGGACTGGAAATTTACCGTAGATTTAGTTCAGGAATTCTATATAGTAATCAAATATATAAGTTTAGTCTTACTGATGCTTATTTCTGCTTCCATGTCTTTTATCCAAGGAGCCATGCAGAACATTCCTATCTGGCCTTACCAAGATGATGTAGCACTTGGGGACAAAGATGCAGCCCAGGAGCCCTGCACTGGAGAACAATATGGAGAAGAATTGCACAGCCACCATGACCTTGCCCTTGGCACTGTGGTAGACAGGCAGGAAGGTGAGCCACACACTGCAGAATACCAGCATGCTGAAGGTCAGGAACTTGGCTTCATTGAAGGTATCAGGCAGGTTCCTGGCCAGGAAAGCCATAGTGAAGCTGGCCAGGGCCAGGGAGCCCAGGTTTCCCAAGACACAGTATAAGGCAGCAAGGGAGCCCTCGTTACACAGGATGATGATGTGTCCATGTTCAGAGTTTGCGTCTGTGTCAATGAAGGGAGGAGAGGTTCCCAGCTAGAGTCCACAGACCATCACCTGGATCAGGGTGCAGATGGGAATTATGAAGTTAGGAGCCCCTTACACCTAGAGCAACCTCATCCTTCTCCCCAGAGAAGTGACCTTGAATGCCAGAACCACAGTTGCAGTTTTGGCCAAAACAGCAGAAACAGGACAGTGAATGCGACTCCAAGTGTGGTTTGCTGTAGAATGCAAGTGACTGTGTTGGGACGACCAATAAAGAGCAAGGAACAGAGGAAACAGAAGATGAGGGAGAGGAGCAGAATGTAGCTGAGAGCCTGGTTATTCACTTTGACAATGGGGGTGTTGTGATATTTCACAAAGACCCCAAGAACAGCTACTGTGAGTGTCGATAAACCAAGAGCCATGCAGGCCAAGGCCATTCCCAGGGGCTCCCCATAAGCCAGGAAGTTTACAGCTCTTGGGAGGCACTGGTTTCTCTGTGTGTTGGCATACTGGTGATCGAGGCACTTCACACACCGCTCCATGTCGGGTGAAGAAGTCAAATAATCATTACTTACTTTCCAGTGCTTAAAATGAAATCCCTACATAGAGCTGATTCTAACATGTCAAAACATATTAGCATAATATTACCGGATATGTTCAGTATTGTTTTATGCCTTCATCATATTCTGACACAATTTCCAAATTCTCACTACTTTAATCAAAGTGACTATGACACAGACTATTTCTTATCCTTTCTAACATGCCACCAAAATTTTTCTATACCTTTTCATGCTGTCATCATTATACTCACCCCAAATTGTTCACCATAAAGCTTACATTTCCCTGTATGTCTCTGTGCAATATAAGTAGGAGTTCTGTAGCCCTTCCTTGCCATTGTTACTTTTGTTTCTCCAACTTACCTGTGAGGTGTTGGCAACAGAAAATCAAATTGCTCTTTGAAGATCTAAAGTCATATTGTGCACAATCCCCTTGTGCCTGTTCTTACACAAAACTTAACCCAGAGGACTTGATCTGTTGCAAGAACATTTCTCAGCACTAGGAAATAAAGATGTCAAAGATCACTGTGTTCTTTGTATGCTCAAGTTCATTTTTAAAAACATAAAAACCTTATCTTTACAAAGGCTTTGTACTTAATATGACAAATATGAAACAAACATCAGTGATTATTTGAATAAAAATGCATGTAACAAAGTGGAAATAATTAATCCTTTATGTAATTCAGAGCCCATGATCTTTTGTTCAAGGAGCAGCATCTCCCATGGTCACAACTAAATTACTATCTGAAGGCAGAAAAAAATATGATGCTTCAATTTCAAAACAGAAATATTACATTCTATGGATTTGGGGACACTAGGAGAGAGTATGAATTTCTCCCCGAGTCATGAACTTACCTGTCCCATTAGCCATCTCATTCTCTGAGCAAGGGGCACAATCAAAGCAACAAGCAGCCTTTCCCTCCTGAGGGGATTTCCTGAATCCAGGACCACAACTCTCACCGCAGAAAGAATGTGGAGGCTGAGGAAAATCAGACACGTGTCAGTCACTACCTTTAAATGTTGGAGATTCATAGTGAGAAAGTAAGTCCTAGAGGCCAATGCTATGAAGTTTTCTTTAATTCATGTCATTAATAATTACCTCCCACTCAGTTGTTACTGCGGAGGAGTAGAAAGAATCCTCTTTGAAGCTTTAAAATGATGCTGGAAGGCAATACACAAGTCTCCCTTTTTTTAAGGTTAGTTGAACCCCAAGCCTATCATATCTTCTTACTTTTCCAGTGGCCATACTGTAAGAATTGTCTTGTGGCTCAGTCTCCTTCATTGATTCATCTCACCAAGGATGCCTAATTAGAAGGCAACTAGCCATTGAATGGAACTTCCACAGTGGAGCAAAATAAACCTTTAAACCATGTAAAGTGATACCAACAATACCTTGTCACCTCACAGAAACCAGCTAAAAGATGTATATTATATTGTATGATGACATCCTCAATAAGTATGGTCCTAGAAATTGAACTCAGAGTCTGAGGACTACCCTTGAGATTTTTTTTCCTTCAAGATTAGCATCTACCACTTGAGCAAAATTTCCTCTTGAGCTTCTTGGTAGTTAATGGACATAAGTGTCTTCTGGACTTTTCTACCCTTTTGAGCTTTAAACTGGCCAGTAATCTTAGATGAGAGGCAGTCAGCTGCCCAAGTCGACAGGATTACAAGTATGAGCCACCAGAGCCCAGCCCTGTTCAATTATTTTGTTCCTTTCCTATCCAACAGTAAAATAATACAATTTCTTAAGTTGTAAATTCTTAAATGTATAACACTTGGTTGTTAGTAAGTACACAGGGTATGAATTTGTGTGTGTGTGTGTGTGTGTGCATGTGTGTTTGTGTGTTTTCCTGTCTTAGTATTGAACTGAGAGCCTAGGCTGTGTATCTGAGCTTGGTGCTTAAGGGAACACTCTAATTCTCCACTTCCATGTTTATTGATTGTTAATTGGAGATGCCTCTTACATGCTTTCCTACTAGGACTGATTTGAGTATATGATGATATTCATATCTCAGCCAGCTAAGTAGCTAGTATTACAGGAGTAAATTGGTGGCACCCAATAAGATACTAATTTTAAGGGTAATGTTTGATTACTTATATGTCCTTAAAGTCATTACAAAGAAATCCAACACTCCTCTGTCAATTGTATGGCCCACTCTACCAAATCTTTAGATAAAGATCGTTGATAGCCAGAATGGGTATATGGAGAAAATTTTCCTACTTTCACTTTTAGATCAAGACCTTCTGGAAAATTCCAAATGTTCACAATGTCATACTTTGCCTCCAATTTCCTTTTCTCTTGCAAAATCACTCGATCTCCAGCATGATTGTGAAATTGGATGTTTTTCAGAAAAGGATGCAGCTAAAAGAGATACAACGTATTGTGGTGAAGTACATACAAGGGTTAAAATGGAAAAGCTAAACTAAGTGAAGCTCGTGATTGGCTTATATTTCTGATCCAGAATTCAAGAATAGGAGAGACACTTAATGAAGTATCCCAAAAGGAAAGATATGGAGGAATAAAGATGTTTCTAAACCCTGGTCCCTCAGCCAAGCACTAGAAGGCCTCTTTTTAACATAATCAGTTATAAATAAGACAATTTTCATCCCACTAGCTAGATTTCCACATTTACTAATATGATTGTCTCTAGTTTAAGCTTGATACATTTTAATATGTAAAGTAGAACAAAACTTAATCACTTATGAGACATACATATAATTCCCATGCAGGAGGTCCTCATTTGAAATTATTTAAGAAATACAGAGGGAAATGGCAATTTTACACTTTTCAAAATATTAGTTATTGCCACGTTGAAGTTGTTTGTAAATAAGAGAAGTTTTAGAAAAGTGCAGTACATTTTGTCCTTGTTCATGGCCAGCTTTTCCTGAAGAAGACATGTACAGAGATCTCACATATAATTAAAGAAGTATAGTCTGGGGGTTTTTGGGAAAATACATGAAATGTTTAATTTCATACAGTAAGAAAGCCCTCTATGTACTGATGTTCTTCTTGGTGTGTGCCATCTAAAACAGAAGGATTTACCTGTGCAGGGGAAGGCACTGTCTCATTTCTGTTTTCTATTGTTTGTACTTCTGTTTCATGTAGTAGCATCTCATGGAGAGCCTGGGACACAGCATACACAGCATTGTATATATTGTAACTGTCTCCAGACACAGTCATGTCAAAAATGTGCCCTGGCAACCAATCCAAGGAGGCTTTGTGAGGAGAGTTCTCCCATGTTACACAGTCAGACTCAGAATCTGAGCAATTAAAAGAGAGAAACCACAGCCTCACAAGGAAAAAGTCTTCTGGGTATGTGGAAGGGTTCACTGCCTTGACAAAATCTGTGAATCCGGAAACATCTGGGTGATGGTGTGAAAAAGCGAGAGGGACATGGAATGAACCTCGCATGAAATATCTCCTCCTCATGGGTAACTCCCACTGTGAGTTCAGGATACAAACTTACCTTTTATTAAATACTGATCAATACAAACTAATAAATGTAGTGTGTATTCCTTATCACCGTATATGAGGAGGACATTTGCTGAAGATTTGTTAATCTGGTTATACAGTGCCATGATTTCAAATGATAGGCCATAACTTAGGATTGCGACCTCAAAGGCTATACACACTCTGTTCTTGTCCATCTCTTCTTTCAGTTTAGGAAGAATCCACAAGCCATTCTCATTTTCTAAGGTTATCAGTCCCACCCAGTTCCATCTGAAGTGAAGCAGTAAGGAGACCATGGCAGTGGCCATCTATGTGTCCTTTGAGGCCATCTGATAGAGAGCAGGGAACTTGATATGGTCACTCAGGCCATGATTAAAAGACCCAGAGGTGAGATAAAGGGAATGAAAATTGGATTCTCCATGAATGAGAAGATACCACCCACCACAATTCCAGTCATTACGTATATTGTATAAGCATGTGAAACTGGTGGAAACTAGGTTTCTCTTTTCATTTTTGAAAGAAATAATCTTTTAAAAATTAATGTACAATGTATCAATAAGTTTGTACATTGCCCCTTGATCTCTGTCACCGTTTACGTCAACTGCTGTCATCTTTATCAACCTCTCTTATTCCCTGAGCTTACTAGTTCTATTCTCCCATATGTACGTTGAATACCATGTTGTATTTGCCCAGCCATCCACAGATTTATTCCTCTGACTCTTACCACATCCCCTTAACATCTCTCCCTCTGTTCAGAGAAGATATGCTTCTGTTTTCTGGTGGTCATTTTTTATACTGTCTGTTTTGCAGAGAGGGTACACCAAGGAATTCTATCCAATTTGTAACATAATACAGTCAGATTGATTACGTATATTTACAAGTGGATATGTATATGTTCCATATATGTTTTGAATGGCTCAGGTTCCTATTTTCTACCCAACATTACCTAGAAGAGAAAATTTACCTCGTTTCTTTTCCTGAACCTGACTTACTTCATTGAATAGATCTTATTTTGAGTGTGTGTGTTCAGGGTAGGGATAGTAGAACAAGGCCATGAACTTGGGGCATCATGCACCTCAGGGCTCTTTCTCTCAATGCTATCATTCTACTACTTGAACTACACAAAACTGTATGCTATTTTTCGGTTAATTAGAAATACCTCTCCTGAGTCACTGGGATTACAGGTGTGTGCCACCTGCATCCAGCTCAACATATTTTCTTATTTTAAAGTAATTTTTCTGACTTTTAAAATAAATATAAAGCTGAAAACTCCGGAAGTGTCCGGCTATCTGCTTTCAATTTTCCATGTCCTTTTCAAAACCCGTGGTACTATAGATACCTCATTACCTATGAATACTTACTTTTTGATATGGCAAAAGTTGATAGATTCATTAATCCAGCATCTTTCTACCATTGTCTTCTAACAGCTGATGTGATTCCAAATTAGACCTTTTTAATATCCTCAACCACTCCATTCTCACCTGTGGAAACCTGTAAATGTTTAGCAGTGTCCCGATCTGGGAAGATATTGCTCCTGACGGTCCTGTAAGCACTGCTATAGCCTTTATCTCTCTCATACAGTTATAGTTTGGGATCTTGTACTTCCCAAAGAGGCAAATGAAGGGATTTTTAAATGCTGTCCAAACTCCATATTGAACATTAGAGACATCAAATCCCAGAGTCAAGTTACGTAAAAGGTCAGAATTTTTGTTGATCTCTTCAACAGCAAAAGCCAAGGCCAAAACAAACTGGTAGTTCTTGAAGGTAAACCTGCATAACAAGCATAGAAATTCAGGAGGAATATTTCCAACTTACGAATTTGATGGATTCAATCCTTGCTCCTCTGCCAATAAATATGTTAAAACATTATCATTAATTGGGATGGAATATGAATCTAGTGTCTTGTGCTTGTATATAGGATGATGTAAGGTCATGAAGGGAGACTGTCGAGAATCACATTCAGAAACTTACTTAAGCCGAGAGAGAGAGAGAGAGAGAGAGAGAGAGAGAGAGAGAGAGACAGACAGACAGACAGACAGACAGACAGACAGACAGAAAGACAGAGACAGAGAGACAGACAGAGAGATTGTTTGATCTCCACTACCACATACATGGAATGCAGCAAAATTTTCCAGTAAACATGGAGTAGGTTTTCATGAGACAACAAATTTCTGTTGCATTCACCTTGGGTAACTATCTTTACCTGTGTGAAAAATCTTGTTTTTCAGGACACCAGTTCATGTTGTGTGGTTACATTGTAGGTCAAACCAACAAATCTTCAATTGAATAACATCATTCTGATGCCAAGTGTCATTCAATGAAGATTCTATACCAAGCTGTGCTCACAGACCCAACAACACGAACAGCTTTTCCCGTACTGTCAACCAGAAAAATAGCTAAAATGTCTTATTTATGCAATGAGAAAGGCAGTCATCCAATTCCAAGTCATTCATTATTGAGAGAGTGACCTCCAAAATGAGGGATGAGGAAAGAATTGTGAGGAAGTTTTATACAGAAATCCAATTTTTCCTAGGCCAGCATGGGAACTTGCACTAATCCTACCCTCTAACCAATATAATTAGATTAAGATACTGAAAAAGAATAAAGAAGATCAAAGTACATTTCTTTTTTGGCATGTCTATGTGTGCAATGGTTTTGAGTTCCATTTCTAAAAACATTAGTATAATGTAATCATACCACATTGTTCAAAGAAATAAATAATGGAGGCAACAAGGGAACACAAATGATAGCAAAATAGAAGGAATCCATCAAAATACAAGAAAAGTAGCAATTAAAGGAAGCTTAATTCTTACAGAAAATAACCAAGTTATAGGGCAGGCAGTGAAAGACCTAGAAATAGTTGTAAAAATGATTTAAAACACTGTGATAAATATGTTTATGAGAGAAAGAAAACATACACAATAAAATTCATGAGCATGATGAGAATAACTAAAGAGTATTAGAAGAATTCATGGCATTTACAAAGAGAAACTTAAGTGAATACCACAAGATGGATAGGGGTCCAATAAAAATTTAGTCTCCCAGCAAAAGATATGAGGAAGACAAAGATAAATGGAAGAAGTAAAGGAGTCTTTATAAGATTAAAAAGAAAACTTTAGAAGCCACAAAAAAATGACCAATTAGAAGGGGAACAAAAAAAAAACCCAACAAAGTATGGACAGTCTCATTCTAATTTTTTCCTTTTACTATTTTTAAATTTTTATTGTAAAAGTGATGTAAACAGAGATTACACTTACATAAATCAGGAAATGAGTACATTTCTTTTTTAAGGATGCTACCTTCCCCTCATTTTCTCTCAGTTTGCACTCCAGACCCATTCCCTGAGAAGTTATATATTTCAGTTTCAAAGCAGTGTCTAGTGAGTATCACTGATGCAATTGTTTGTCATTTGTACAACAATTTCTGTGGTCCCCCTTACCCCCAGAAAAACATACAAGATAGAAATCAAATACAGTAACAAAGGAGAAGACAAACAATCAACAAGAAGCTAAATAACAAAAAAAAAATTCTTGTTTCCATTTCTTGGTGGTTCTTTTTAATAAACATCAGCTTATTATCATATGTATATAGCTATTGAGCCTATGTTGTCCTCTTCTGTGAGAATATTCTTCTTTAGTTTCAGTGTGTAAATGTTTAGAGTCCTGTATAATTTGTATGCAAGGTTTTGCCATCTACTATCTGGTGTGTTTATGTGTGTGTGTGTGTGTGTGTGTGTGTGTGTGTGTGCAATGAATGAAACAGGCAGCCAAATTAGTGGCTGGAAGTACTGCTACCTATTCATCTGACAAAGGATTAATACCATAGTATAAAAAATTCTGAAATTTAAATACCAGTAGGGAAAAGTCCAGTTATGGACCATGCACATGAGTAGAAATTTTAAAAATTAAAAGTTGCAACTAGAAAATAAATATAGAACAAAAAGTTAAACCATTTAAAAAAGAACAATAAATATGAAAGCTACAATGAGTTGCCCATCAAGACAGACAAAAATTGAAATTTCACGAGAAATGAAAAATGGATGTGGGTAGGCAATGAGGAAATGGAAAACATCAGGCTGAAATTTTAGGGCCAGGAAAGTTTAAGTTGAATTGGAAGCTGGCAGTATGTGAAGAAGAAATATGCATTTTTAAATGATGATATCAAGCAAATAAAAACTCAGGAGTGAGGTCTGAATTGGATATGCATGCTAGAAACATGGCATTTAAATGCTGCTCCCTTGTGGTAGCCATTAAGAAGCAGTAACTTCATATATATCAATTTCATAATGAATTACATACCTGCAGATTCCAGTTTGAAAAGAAAAATAAACTTTTAAAGGAAAAATCTTGGCTCTGGGTGCCTTAAAGAGTGCCAATGAAAATGTCTTCTCATAATGCTATGGGAACTAGGGGCTTCACAATTCAGTAATTACTTTTCCAGTATATTCACATGTGTATAGTATAGAGTCCTATTTGTCATTCATGAATATTTGTACCTGGGTCTACACCTGTATATATCAAATCATATAGTTATCCATGCAGATGACCTGGATCCAAGACGTAGCTTCTGAAATTTGCTGATTTTTTTTATTAGAACAACCAAAAGTGGGAAGTAAACTTATTTCAAATGTTCTGTGTTCTTGTATAGAAGTATCACAGGGGATCCCCATGTCATTATTTTTTTTACACATTCTAAACAAAATATTTTTAAATTCCCCCAATATTGCAGTGTTGGTTTTGGTATATAGAAATTAAGATGGGAGAGATCTCAGAAAATTAAAACTAAATCAATGAGCAACCAGTGAAGCTTGCTCATGCCTGAATTTTTAGCATATTAGGAGGGGCAGACCTGTGGATCCTGAATAAAAGGCAACTAGGGCAGAAAAGTCCATGACACACTTAAACAACAAAAAGCCAGAAGTCGTGTTGTGGCTCCAATCTTGAGCACCCGCCTTGACAGAAAAGACCATTCAAGAGTGCCAAGTAAGCTAAACAGGGATGGCTCATACCTGGAATCCTAGCTACTTCAGGAAGCTGAAAATGATCAGAAGAAATTAGAGAAACCAAAAACCAACCAAACCAACCAAACCAACCAAACCAACCAAAAAGTGCGCAGTGTAGAGCTGTGGCACAAGTGCTAGAGCAATAGCCTTGAGCAAACAGCTCAGGGAGAGTGCCAAGGCTCTGAGTTCCAAGGACAAGTACAAAAGAAAAAAATCAAAACTGTAAGCAAACATACTAGAGACTAGTTAGTGCTCCCATCTATGGGTAGCTGTCTTAGGCTACACCACTCATACCAGCAATTGAAAAGGAGTGCACATGATAGAGGCAATGACATTTTCTTTTGAAATGAGTATCCAATAGGATGCTAGGGTGCCTTGAAGGTTTGCATAGTAATTTTTCTTTTTTTTTTTTTGTTATCTTTTTTCTTGCACAGATATTTATTAGTGAGACCCTTGGCTACAGACCATAGCCAAAGATCTGTAATTGCATGAGGAAAGCACATCTCAGGTAGATAAAATTCTCCCATAAGGACTCTTTGACCATTCTTGGTAAACCTGGATTGTGGAGCATATGTGACCGAAAATAAAGACACGTTGCTTAATTTGGGTTTGTTAAAGTAAAAGACTGAGAAAGAAAGAAGAAACAGACAGAGGGTCAGAAAATGCTTATAAGGGTTTGAAATCAGATGCAGACACCTCAGTGGCAGTGGAGAATAGAGCTACTTCAGGGCAGTGAACATAATTCACAGAAGGCTGCAAATGTAGATGCACATATACATCACAGTATAAACAAAGCAGCATCTGAACTTTAAAATTGTAAGAAAAAAAACCAACCTTCTAATGAGGCCTGCACTGGCCTTTTTTTTTTTTAAAGTTTTTATTATAAAACTGATGTCCATAGAGGTTACAGTTTCATACGTTAGGCATTGGATACATTTCTTGTACTGTTTGTTACCTTGTCCCTCGTACTCCCCTCCCTCCCCCCCTTTCCCTCCCCCCCCCCCCCGGAGGTGTTCAGTTCACTTACACCAAACAGTTTTGCAAGTATTGCTTTTGTAGTTGTTTCTCTTTTCTTACCCTGTGACTCTCAATTTTGGTATTCCCTTTGAATTTCCTACTTCCAATACCCATAAACACTGTTTCCAATATACTCAGATAAGATTACAGCGATAGTGTAGGTACAACCACAGGAAGGTGATACAAGAACATCCTCAATAATAGAAGCTACAGATAAACATAGGACGTTGAAAGTGGTTACAACTGTGATATAACAATTGTTTCCACAAAATGGAGTTCATTTCTCTTAGCATCATCTTATGTGTTCATAAGGGTATAGCTATTGGGCCTTGTGATACTATGTTAAGAATTGCCTAAACCTGTACTAATTATACCCAATAAGGGAGACCATAGAGTCCATGTTTCTTTGGGTCTGGCTCACTTCACTTAGTATAATTTTTTCCAAGTCCTTCCATTTCCTTACAAATGGGGCAATGTCATTCTTTCTGATAGAGGCATAAAATTCCATTGTGTATATGTACCACATTTTCCTGATCCATTCGTCTCCTGAGGGGCATCTGGGTTGGTTCCAGATTCTAGCTATGACAAATTGTGCTGCGATGAACATTGTTGTGCTGGTGGCATTACTGTGATTTTGTTTGTGGTCTTTTGGATAGATACCCAAAAGTGGGGCTGCTGGGTCATAGGGGAGTTCTATATTTAGCCTTCTGAGGAATCTCCATACCGCTTGCCAGAGTGGCTGAACCAGTTTACATTCCCACCAACAATGAAGTAGGGTTGCCTTTTGGCCACATCCCCTCCAACAATTGTTATTAGTTTTCTTGATATATGACATTCTTGCTGGGGCGAGATGGAATCTCAATGTTGTTTTGATTTGCATTTCCTTTATGGCCAGTGATGTAGTGCATTTTTTCATATGTCTCTTGGCCATTCTCATTTCATCATCAGAGAAGTCTCTTTGTAGCTCTTTAGCCCACTTGATGAGGGGGCTATTGGTTCTTTGCAGTTTTGTTTTGGGAGAAGGTAGTTTTTTTAGTTCTGCATATATTTTAGAGATGAGGCCTTTGTCTGTTGAATGTCCGGTAAAGATCTTCTCCCAGTCTGTGGGCTTTCTGTTTATCTTGCGAGCTATGTCCTTTGCCGTGAAGAAGCTCTGCAGTTTGATGCAGTCCCATTTATCCAACCTTTCTTTGATTTGTAGCCTTTCTCTGTCTTTGTTAAGGAAGTTCCGTCCTGCGCCAAGGAGGCCAAGTGTTTCTCCTACTCCTTCCTTTAGTGTTTTCAGGATGTCTGTTTTGATTTCAAGGTCTTTAATCCATTTGGAATTGATTTTGGTGCAGGGTGATATATAAGGATCTAGTTTTAGTTTGTTGCATGTGTTGAGCCAGTTTTGCCAGCACCACTTGTTAAAGAGGCTATCTTTCTTCCATACTATTGTTTTAGCTCCTTTATCAAAGATTAAGTCGGCATAGTTCTGTGGGTTCATTTCTGGGTCTTCAATTCTGTTCCATTGGTCTTCAGGCCTGTTCCGGTGCCAATACCAAGCTGTTTTTATTACTATAGCTTTATAACACAGCTTGAAGTTGGGTATTGTAATTCCTCCAGCACTGTTCTTTCTGCTTAGGATTGTTTTTGCTATTCTAGGTCTTTTATTTTTCCACATGAATTTCTGTATTGCTTCCTCTATTTCATTAAAAAATAGTGTTGGAGGTAGTAAAGAGAATAGAGTAAAATGTATTGGGGAGAGGGCTGGTGATTTTGGTTTAGTTTCAGTGATGTGGAAATGTGGAGAAGAGTAGAATCAGTAAAAAGAACAATGTTAAAATGATAGACAATGGAGAGTTAGCAGAAAAGAGTGCAGGTGCTATTCATAGGAAAGTAATTTTTAAAGAAAGAGAACGCGAAGAGAAAAATAAAGTAAAAATAGTTGAGGACAGATGCACAAAACAGAGAAAAATTATTTTAAAAAGAAAAAATAAATAAAAAGGATAAAAAACCAGAAAAGGAACAACCCAAACAAACAGAAAAGAAAAACACTTGATAAAACAAACAGGTAGAAATGGAAAACAAAACAAATTAACAACAAAAAAAAACGACTACGTTTCAGAAGTGAAAAAAAAAATGGAGTCCTCCTTGTTTGGGTGGTCTTTCCCCAGTCTCTGGTTTCCTCGCGATGGTCTGCAGTCTACTGTGCTGATTGGCTGTGTTGGACTTGATTTCAGTTTGCAGGGGTTGTTCTGTTCTGATCCTTCACCCCTCTTGGTGCAATCCTGAGTCTCTGTCTTCTTTCTTTCTGAGCTTGACTTCATTCAACATAATATCATGCTTGAGTGCCTGTTTGTGCATATGCAAGCTAGCCAGTAGAGCTCAATGAACTCAGGGCCTCATGCATTACCTTGACTTTTTCCACTTAAGGCTAGCACTCTGCTAATGGAACCACACATTCACTGTCTGCTTTTGGCTGACTAACTGGACATAAACATTTCTTGAGTTACTGGGATTAGAGGCATGAGCTACCAGCACACTGGTCATCATATCTCCACACTTTAAAATCATTTCCTGTTTCTTGCTTTGAAAAAGAATCACTTTGGTTTTGTTTGTTTGTTTTTTTTTTGCTCTAACTTTTCTATCCTCTTTTCTACACATGGGACTATAAATATCCAATTATTTTGAACTCTATCTTTTTGGATATCACAAAATTCAATAGGCTCATAAATCTAGTATCTTCCTAGCATTCTTTTCTCTCAAGTGAAATAGCACTAAATTAGACATTTATTTAATATCTGCCCACTTTCTCACCCTCACCTTTGGAAAACTGTAGAGGCCTAGCAACATTCCAATCTGGGCAGATGTTAATCCTGATGGTCCTGTCAGCACTGCTATGGACTTGCTCTCTTTCATACAGTAGTAGTTTGGACTCTTGTACTTCCCAAAGAGGCAAATGGAGGGATTTTTAAATGCTAGCCAATGTCCAAATTGCACATCATAGATATCAAATCCCAGAGTCAAGTTGTGTATAAGATGAGAATTTGTTTTGAATCCTTCAACAGCAAAAGCCAAGGCTAAAACAAACTGGTAGTTTTTTAAGATAAACCTAAATAATGAGCATAGAAGTTTAGGATGAGTAATTAAAAACCTATGATTTGATGGATTGAATACTTGCTTTTTTTTTTTTGCCAGGGAATAGGTTAAAACATTGCACTTATTGAACATGAAGTAATACTTGGATTATGGACAATATCTGACATGAAATAATGATTTACTAACTTCTTGTCTACAATAAAAGAGACAGAGAGAGAGTGTGTGTGTGTGTGTGTGTCTGAGTATGTGAGTGTTTTTTGGGGTTTGGAAACAAAGCCTGGACACTCTAATCGAACTTTTTCGCTCAAGGATAGCAGTCTGCTACTTGAGCCAAAGCCCCACTTCCAGTTTTTGGCTGGGTAATTGGAGATAAAATTGTCAAGGAAGTTTCTGTCCAGGTTGGCTTTAACCCACAACACAGCTATCAGCCTTTTGCTTAGGTAGGATTATAATCAAGAACCACCAGACTACAATAAGAATTTCAATCAATTTCCTCAAAATATGTGTCACAAAAGAAAATAATTTCAGACACTGGCCAGTTGAGAAGGAAAGGTTTCTGTAAGCTTTGGTACAGAATTCATGCCACTGACACAGGTTGTGTCTAATAACATCCCTTCATTATCAACCATGATAGCTGGGATGCAAGAGATACAGGGATGTTCAAATAAAGTGAACAACTTACACCCCTGGAAAGGAGAAGGTACACTGCATGAAATAAGAGTCTTCTACTGATAGGGAGAAAGTCACCCAGGAGTACTTGTAAAATAGAATAATGAAAGTGAGCTGTTTCTGGTACACTAATGATGGGAGGACAAGGTACAGAAGACAGAGGATATTGCTTTGCACACACAAGTTCCCTCAGCCACTGCCAATCCTGGAAACAAAACAATAAATGAAAATAAAATGATAAGTTACTTACGGCTTATTGTCTTTTTTCCTGGGAGCATCACTGTTACTGCCATCTGTTCCTAAAGTGTAGAGAGGGAAAAATCCATCCATCAGCACATCTCCATCCATGTGAGCTCAGTGCTTCATTATAGAAAAGCAGCGAGTGCCTGCCAAGGACTTGAGAAGGGGAAGCTGGAGAAGAATGAGTATGAAGATCAAAGGGAACATCCCCGAAGCATCTGCCAAGCTGAAATTCTGCCTGGAAATAAAGCTTGCAGTGCCAGGTATGTATACTCATATATGTCTGTATGTATGCATATGTGTCTTTTCATTGGCAGAGATTTACACTATAGCTAATGTTCTTTCATCTAAGCCTCTTGTGAATCTCCTGGGAAGAATGTGTAAAACTCTTTCCTGGGGATGTGAATCTGTGGCCTTCTATCCAGGAGAAAAACATGAGTTGGAAAATATGTTTGCAGATTCTCCCTCTTCATGCAGGTGTTATGATTTCCTCCAAGAGGACAGATAGTGAAGCCCACAGGGAAGAAATTTTCTTGGATAGCTTTCATCCCACATCTGTGTCCAAAATCTATTTGAATGAACACCAGTTGGGATGATGCCACTGGATTGCCTCTGAGAATGCCATGTCAACTACAGATGAAATGGCAAGAAAAAATTACTGTGCCAATGAGATGACAACCAACGATATGAGGGTATCATGATCATAGGGGCAAATCAAACACACTATGTTCCTTAGAGCCACAGAGCATTGCTTGACGCAAACAGGTTCCAGCACGTATTCCATATGCAGAGGCCTCTGCAAATGTACTCATTTCATATTGCCTAAAGAAGCAAGGGTGCTGCTGACACCAGTAATCAATCAATATCAAAATTGAGTCTCACAATTCCATTCTGAACTTTCACCTTCAAACAGGTAATTTTTACCTTACACTTTCTAGTATAGATGAATTTATTTTCATGATGCGCTTGTCTGAGAACATGTGGTAATCATGTCATTCTGTATCCTATGCCTTAATCAAGATAAACAATTCTATGCTTCCACTTGTCAAAATATATTAGATCAGAATTCTATGCACAGACCTCAATGGCTTCAGAGAACGGGGCCACTGTATGTCATTTTTTGGCCATTTTCACCCAATTATCTCTTTTCAAAATACTGAACTCAGGGCCTTGGTGCTGGCCCTTAGATTTTTCTGCTAAAGGCTGGTGCTCTACCACTTGAGACACAGCTCTACCTCTGGCATTTGTTGGTTAATTGGAAATAAGAGTTTCATGAACTATTCTGCTCAGGCTGGCTTTGAACCTCATTCCTCAAATCCTAGTGTCCTATGTACCTAAGGTTATAATTGTGAGTCATTACTTGCCATCTTGAATATTTTTTTTTGGTATGCAACTGAAATTCTGCTTTTCCCTAGTGAATTTAATGAATTTCATGGTTCATCCACCTCCCTTCCCCCCTAATCATCTTCTATTTGTCTTTTAGTAGTTTTATGTGGCCAAGTTTCCTGTTGGTTGGTAAACAGCTGACTCTACAAGAGAAGCTGATATTTATTCACACATTCCAATTTCATGTATTGAACAAAAACCAAGATGAACATGCCCTTTGATTTTATTGGCTTAGCTCATGAGTTGGCTTTCACTCATCCTTATTCTGATATGGATGGAGAAATTCCAGGGCTGGAATTAGTGATTAATGCGGTAGGAAGAGTACAGACATTTCTAGAAGGGCTTTTGCAGCTTTAGATGGTCAGAATTAGCCATGTTTCTCCACCAGATTACAATCAGATGCTGAGAAGTGTTTCTTAACTCTGGACATTATGAGCAGCAGTAACTTTGGCAGGCATTGAGGTCTGCACTAATGTGGTTTCAGGCTTTTCCCTCTTTGCTGAGCCAGAACTACATTTCCCAGAATTCCATTGTCAAAAATTACCTCTAGCTCCATGGGACTTGGATGGTAGAACATAAACAGTAGCTACTAGGATCTGAAGGAGAGGTCACCAGGGCCAGTGCAGCTCACATTAGGTCTTCTGGCCCTCCTGGAATAGTGTCAATAGCTATCTGCCATTCTGGAATCTACATTCAATCAGAGGTGTGTCCAGGTGTAATTGTGCAGGGTGCCATCTTCTTTGTGAGGTCATCTCTTCTTAGAATTTGGAAGTGATGGAAGCTGACTGCAAATTGCACTTTTCCCTCCTGGGCTATAGCTCATCCACGCTCTCCTTACTACCCAGATAATTTATGATTTGTTCATTTATTTAATCTAATTTTTAACCATCTGTGAGTCCCACTGTGTAACAGTGATATTAGGAACCCCAGGCAGGATAGAATCCTTTCCATAGAGCTGTGCGCTAAACTAGACCCTATTTCCATAATATGAAAATCTCTGCAATAACTATTTATTCCTGATTATTTTGGCAATTTTGGATTTCCTGGTAAAACCCTCACTGGGGGGTCATCATTATGAAACCGGGCCAAATTTTAAAGTGTGCATGGGGTCAGTGAATTTTTGACTACCATGCTAAAAGAGAAGAATCACTATGAAGCCCTTGATTCATGTTGAAAGAGAAGAGAAAAGGAGGGACAGAAAGGATAAAATTGTCAAAGTGAAGCAGCCAGAAAATAAAACCAAGCCAGAAGCAGGAGTTCTCTGTGCAGATTTGAGAGAGGGATTATGGGTACCAAGCAGGTCCTGTCTCAAATTGCAGAAGATATTGCCACCTTCAATACTACCTTCAGCTTCATTTTGGTCCCCAGGACCAGAGATAAAGGCGGATATGATGATCTCAGGAAGATCCACAATGCAACAATAATTGTGAGACTTTCCCAGTTTAGTCCTACTGACCTGAGAAATGAATCTCTGCTCCTATGCATTTTCTATCTGTATCAACTGTATAACAGGTGGGTTGACATATGGGTTTCTGGTGCCCCAAATCTGTGTTCCTGAGGATCGACATGGTACAGAGGGGCGTGGCACAGGGAGTTCTGGTTAAGTGTTTTGCCCTCATGAATCACGCTCATAAGGAAGGCACCCTCAAAACACTCAGCTGTCCAGAGACAGTCAAAGGTTGTGGTTCTGAAGGGAGGGAGATCTTGCCATACTACATTAAAAAAAAAACCTATGCTGAGTACCAGTAACTGACAGTTGTATTCTTAATCAAATTGTATCAAGGATTTGGGGCATGCTGTTTACATTCTTAAAAATGCTTGCCTTTCCAGATGTTTTGAGACAGTGCACAAATTTCTGTTTATTTTAGCATGGGAATTTTGAGGGAAGGGTGATCATGACAAATTATTGAATGTGCTACCTGATGCCTGTGTGCCGGCCTGCCTGACTGTCATGATCAGCCTTCCCTCAGAAATCTCAGGCTCCAATAACAGAAAAATTTCACAAGAAAACACAGCTAATATTACATCACAATGTACGTTATTTGTTCAATGAATCTGATTGCCCTTAAGCACAATATATAAAGGATTTGGAGGCATGTTGTATACAGCATTTAAGAGGTTTGGCTACCCAGATAGGTAGAGACCGCACAAAGTTCTGTTTATTGTTGCCTGGGATTTCTGAGAGGAGGATAATCATGACAGGATGTTGACTGTACCTCCTAGTGCCTGACATTCTGCCTGCTTGCCTGACTGTCTGAGTACTTGTAATGATCACCATTCTCTCAGAAATCCCGGGCTGCAATAAACAAAATATTTTCAAGAAAACCTAGCTATTATTATGTCAATATTGACATTATTTGCTGAACCAATCTGGCTGCGCTTAACAAATGTATAAAATATTTGGGGGACTGTTGTTTACCTTATTAAAAACGCTTGCATTCCCAGATGTTTTGAGACAGTGCACGAATTTCTGTTTATTGTAGCCTGTCATTTTTAAGAGAATGTTGATGATGGCAGAATGTTCACTGTTCCTCCTAATGCCTGCCTGCCTGCTTGCCTCCCTGCCTGCCTTTCTGACTGCCTGCCTGCCTGCCTGTGATGCTCATCCTTCACTCAGAAATCCCAGGCAACATTAAAAAAATTACAACAAAACATAGCTACTATTGTGTCATTGTGGACATTATTCACTCAACCAAGCTGTCTGCCCTTAAGCACAATATATAACAAATTTGGGGGCATGTTGTATACATTATTATAAACATTTGTCTTTCCGGATGTATTGAGACAGTTCAGCAAGTTGTGTTTATTGTATCCTGGGATTTCTGAAAGAAGGGTGTTCATGACAGGATGTTAACTGTACCTCCTAATGCCTGCCTGCCTGCTTGCATCCCTGCCTGCCTGCCTGCCTGCACCTGCCTGTCAGTCACCCATCTCTCAGAAATCACAAGCTACAATAAACAGAAAAAATTTACAACAAAACATAGTGAGTTTTATGTCATAATGGACATTATGTGCTCAACCAATCTGAATGTCTTTAAGCACAATTTATAAAGGATTTGGAGGCATGGTTCATATATCATTTAAAATTCTTGCCATCCCAGAAGCGTTGAGACAGTGCATGACGTCCATCTAATGTAGCCTGGGATTTCTTAGGGAAGAGTGATCATGACAGGATATTGACTGTACCTGCTAATGCCTGCCTGCCTTCCTGCAACCTTGTCATGATAAAACTTCTCTAAGAAATACCAAGATACAATAAAAAGGAAAAATATAGACAATCATAGCTACTTTTACGCTATGATTGACAATATTTGCTCAACCAATCTGGCTGCCCTTAAGCACGAAGTATGAAGGATTGGGGGACATGTTGTATACATTATTAAAAATGTTTTCCTTCACATATGTGTTGAGACAGTGCATAAAGTTCTGTTTATTGTAACCTGGTATTTCTGAGAAGGGTGTATATGAAGGAGGTTGACTGTACCTCCTAATGTCTGCCTGCCTGCCTGCCTATGATAATCATCCTTCTCTTAGAAATCCTAGGCTACACACAAGAGAAAAAAAATTACAACAAAACATAGCTATTTTATGTCATTGTGGACATTATTTTAGGAACCAAACTGGCTACCCTTAAGCCCAAGTTATAATAGCCTTAGGGGCATGTGTATACATTATTAAAAATGATTTCCTTCCTAGATCATGACAGAATGTTCACTATACCACCTAATGCCTTCCTGCCTGCCTTTCTGCCTGCCTGCCATCATCACCCATCTCTCAGTAATCCAAGGCTGCAATAAACAGAACACATTTATAACAAAACATAGCTACTATTATGTCATAATGAACATTACTTGCTTAACCAATCTGACTACTGTTAAGCAAAATGTATAAAGGATTTTGGGGCATGCTGTATACATTATCATAAATGCTTGTACCAAATATGTTGATACAGTTTAGGAAGTTCTGCTTACTGTAGTCTTAGATTTCTGAGATAAGAGTGATCATGACAGGATGTTGACTGTACCACCTAAAGCCTGCCTGCTTGCCTACCTGCCATGATCACCCTACTCTTAGAAATCCCATGGTAAAATCAACAGAGAAAATTTGCAAAACTACATAGCTACTATTATGTCATGATTGACCTTATTTGCTCAACCAATTTGTCTATCCTTAAGCAAAATGTATAAAGAGTTTGGGGGCATGCTGTATACATTATTAAAAATGCTTGCCTTCCAGATGTGTGCAGACAGTTCACCAAGTCCTATTTATTTTAGTCAGTGATTTCTGTGAGAAGGGTGATCATGACAGCATACTGATTGTACCACCTAATGCCTTTCCGCCTTTCTGCCTGCCTGAGATCCTGCCAGCATGCATGCCTGCCTGTGTGCCATACATGCTCAACCTTCTATCAGAAATCCCAGGCTAAAATAAACCGAAATAATTTACAACAAACAGAGTTACTATTATGTGAACACGCTTATTATTTGCTCAACCAAACTGGTTGCACTTAGCACAATGTATAAAGGACTTGGGGGCACATTGTATACAGCATTTAAAAGGCTTGCTTTCCCAGATACGTAGAAATAGTGCACGAAGTTTTGTTTATTGTAGCCTGAAATTTCTGAAAGAAGGGTGATAATGACCGGATGTTTACTGTACCTCATGATGACTGCTTGCCTGCCTGGCTCCGGACATGGCTGCCATGATCACCCATCTCTCAGAAATCCCAGGCTACAATAATCAGGGAAAATTTACAACAAAACATGGCTACAATTATGTCAAAATAGACATTTCCTCAACCAATTTGATTGCCCTTAAGCACAATTTATAAAGGAGTAGGCATGTTATGTACAGCATTTAAAGGCTTGCCTTTCCAGATATGTAGAAATAGTGCACAAAGTTTTGTTTATTGTAGCCTGAAATTTCTGAAAGAAGGGTGATAATGACCGGATGTTTACTGTACCTCATGATGACTGCTTGCCTGCCTGGCTCTGGACGTGGCTGCCATGATCACCCATCTCTCAGAAATCCCAGGCTACAATAATCAGGGAAAATTTACATCAAAACATGGCTACAATTATGTCAAAATAGACATTTCCTTAACCAATTTGATTGCCCTTAAGCACAATTTATAAAGGATTTGGAGGCATGTTATGTACAGCATTTAAAAGCTTGCCTTTCCAGATATGTAGAGACAGTGCACGAAGTTCTGTTTATTGTAGCCTGGAATTTTTGAAAGAAGGGTGACCATCACAGGATGTTGACTGTACCTCCTAATGCCTGCCTTCCTTCCTGCCTGCCTGACTGTCTGGGTGCCTGTAATGATCACCCTTTTCTCAGAAATCCCTAGCTACAATAAAGAGAAAATATTTTCAAGAAAACCTAGCTATTATTATGTCAATATTGACATTATTTGCTCAATCTGGCTGCCCTTAAGCACAATGTACAAAGGTTTTTGGAGTATGTTGTATACATTACTAAAAATGCTTTCTTTCCCAGATGTGTTGAGACAGTGCACGAAGTTCTGTTTATTTTATCCTGGGATTTCTGAGAGAAGGGTGTATATGAAGGGTGTTGATTATTTCGCCTAATGTCTACCTGCCTGCCTTCCTGCCTGTGATGATCATTCTTTTGTAAGAAATCCTATGCTACAATAAACAGAAAATTTTATAACAAAACATAGCTATTATTATGTCATTATGGACATAATTTGCTCCACCAATCTGTCTGCCCTTAAACAAATGTATAAAAGATTTGGGGCTCTGATGTTTACATTATTAAAAATGCTTTCATTCCCAGCCGTGTTGAGACCGTGCAAATTGTTCTGTTTGTTGTAGACTGGGATTTCTGACAGCAGGGAGATAATGACAGGATGTTTACTATATCTCAAAATGTCTGCCTGCCTTCCTGCCTGCTTACCTGCCTGCTTGCATGCCTGTCATATTCACCCTTCTCTCAGAAATACCAGGCAACAGGGCTGGGGATATAGCCTAGTGGCAAGAGTGCCTGCCTCGGATACGCGAGGCCCTAGGTTCGATTCCCCAGCACCACATATACAGAAAACGGCCAGAAGCGGCGCTGTGGCTCAAGTGGCACAGTGCTAGCCTTGAGCGGGAAGAAGCCAGGGACAGTGCTCAGGCCCTGAGTCCAAGGCCCAGGACTGGCCAAAAAAAAAAAAAGAAATACCAGGCAACAATAAACAAAAAATTACAACAAAATATAGCTACTATTATAAAATTATCAACATTTGCTCAAACTATCTGGCTGCACATAACCCTAATGTATAAGAATTTGGGGGTATATTGTATGTATTATTAAAAATGCCCACTTTCCCAGATATGTTGAGACAGTGGACAAAGTTCTGTTTATTGTAGCTTGGGATTTCTGAGAGAAGGGTGATCATGACAGGATGTTGACTGTACCTCCGGATGCCTGCCTGCTGTCTGCCTACCTGTCTACCTGTCTGTCATGATCACCCTTCTCTGAGAAATACCAGTCTACCATAAACAGAAAATGTTACAACAAATCATAGCTACTATTATGTCATAATTGACATTACTGATCAACCAAACTGACTTCCCTTAAGCACAATATATAAAGGATTTGGGGGCATGTGGTATACATTGTTAAAAATGCTTGCCTTCTCAGATATGTTGAGACAGTACACCAAGTCCTGTTTATTGTAGCCTGGGATTTCTAAGAGACGGGTGTCCATGACAAGATGTTGACTGTCCCTCCAAATGTCTGCCTGCCTGCCAGCCTACCTGCCTGCCTGCCAGCCTGTCATGAACGCCCTTCTCTGAAAATTCCATGGCAACAATAAACAGAAAAAAATTACAACAAAGCACACCTACTATTATGGCAATATGGACATTAAATGCCGAAACAATCTAGCTGCCCTTAAGCACAAAATATAAAGGATTTGGGGGCATGTTGTATACAGTATTAAAAATTCTTCCCTTCCCAGATGTTTGAGAAAGTGCACAAAGTTTTGTTTATTCTAGCCTGAGATTTCTGAGAGAAAGGTGATCATCACAGGATATTGACTGTGCCTCATAATGCCTGCCAGCTTACATGCCTGTCATAATCAACATTCTCTCAGAAATCACAGGCTACAATAAACAGAAAAAATGGACAACAAAACATAACACTATTATATCATTATGTACATTCTTTTCTCAACCATTCTGGCTGCACTTAAGCACAATACGTGAAGGATTTGGGGACATGTTCTAAAAATTGTTAAAAAACCCTTGCCTTCCCAGATGTGTTTTGACAGTGCATGAAGATCTTCTTATTGTAGACTGGAATTTCTGAGAGAAGGGTGATCATTACAGGATGTTGACTGTACCTCATAATGTCTCCCTGCCTGCCTGCCTGCCTGTCATGATCACTTCTTTCAGTAATCCCAGGCTACAATAAAAAATAATTTACAACAAATCATATCTATTATTATGTCATAATTTACATTATTTGCTCAGTCAATATATCTGCCCTTACACACAATATATAAAGGATTTGGTGGCACGTTGTATACATTATTATAAAGGCTTTCCTTCCCAGATGTGTTGGGACAGTTCCTAAGTTCTTTTTATTGTAGCCTGAGATTACTGAGAGAAGGGAGATAATGACAGGATGTTGACTGCACTTCCTATGCCTGCCTGCCTGCCTGCATGTCATGATTACCCCCCTCTGATCAATCCCAGGCTTCAAGAAACAGAATAAGTTACAACCAAACACAGCACCATTTTGTCATTATGGACATTATTTTCTCAACCAATCTTGCTGCCCTTAAGCACAATGTATAAAGTATTTGGGGGTATGTTGCATACATTAATAAAAGTGGTTGCCTACTTCCTTTGCTCAGAAGGTAGAGGCAGCTGGAGATACCTTTCAACTTAACTTTTAGCTTAGAAAGTCAACTCCATTTCAGCTGTCCTTTCCCCTAATACCTGCTGCAGGATCCCCTAGCACTTGCCACAGGACCTGGCTGGGCTGGCCTGGGCTGAGGCCTCTGATGGGTGTGCTGGCCACATGCAGTGTGAACTTCCATCATGACTTGCTCCCGCAGCATTTATGTGTACATATCTCTTATTTCCCACACCCCAATGAGAGAAAGTTTCTGAGTTGGGTAACCCTTCTTGGAATATCTGTGATATCTTACCCTTCGGGCATTATTTTGGGGCCTTCACATAGCAGCAGAGTCTGGGAAGAATGGTACCTATCCTGTCAGCCTCTCCCTCCAGCCCTGCCTAGTACTCCAGCTAGAGGCTGTGGCCTCCACTTGTGGCTGACCAGAGGGAAGGCCATTCTCCTCTGCCTCACAACTCTCTAGCCTGCTCAACCAGTCAAAGGAAAACTGGTCCCAGATTCTGCTAGAACTGTAGCTAGGCAGGAAGCAGAAGGGAATGGCAGGCAGACTAGCAATTCAGACTCTCTTCACATGTGTTTGGGTGCCATCATCATCCCACTGAAATTCTGATGATAATCTGAAACTATTAAGTTGTGTGGGTAACCTGGATCTCCTTCATGGAGGGAGAGGGCTGGGGCGATGTTCTTCAGTAGTTGGATATGGTGGTACCATCCAAGGCATTGGTCTCAACTCCACATGGTCAGCATTCTGTTTTAAGTTTTCTCTGATGACCATGTGGGTGCCCAGGGCTTCATTGAATGCTCTGTGCTGTATTGCCTGTTGAGTCTCAGCTGCATTTTACCCCATGTCACACATGACTGCCACAATAATGGGGTCCAGCTTGCTGGGTACTGGCTAATCAGGACCCACGCAACGTACCATATCAGCCAAGGGTGCTCCAGTATTTGTTCAACATTGGGCCTTTGACTGCAGTCCACAGTTAGAAGTGGGAAAGTAGGTCTTGTCCCTTTGCAGTTAGGTATAGTGGAGGGCTGTTCTTGGACTCTATGACTAGGACCTGTATGTCAGCAAACTTTCTCCCCTCAAAGAAGAAATTATGCTGTCATCACATACTAAATGATGCCCAAGTTCCAAATGCCTGTCTTGTAGGCATCATACATTTTGTGTAAGAACATATCTAGGGGTCATAATATCAAGGCTCCACAAGCTCCCTTTATCAACTGCCCTGTGATCGTCCTGACACTCAGCCTAAAATCACTGACCTTCGCATTGTGTTTGGCTTCCAACAGGATGTTGTTGGGCTGGAGGTCCCAGTGTGCAATTCCATTCTATTGAAGGTAGTGCACGGCACTCATGATGATGGTGTCCTTCCGTCGATACCAATAGTGTAAGATGATAGTTATCTCCTCCTCCCCTTCTGAGGAAGAGTTAAAGGAAACTTTGTTGTATCTTGACATCTCTCCACTGGGATGGTAGTAGTCAATCTTATAATTATCTCAAATGTTCTAAATGAAGATAACACAAGTAATTTTAACCAAAATGAGCTAAACTAAAAAACAAACAAGTAAATATAAACACCAGAATAATGAAAAGAAATACCCAAACCCAAGGCACACCAACACAGCTCCCTCCCAAACCCCCACACAAATAAAGCGTTAGTTCGAAGTTAGTCCAGCAGGTCACCAAGAAAAGCTCCCAGTGCTGTAACTGACAAAAGTGGAGAGAAGCTTCTTATATACCCTACTGGGGATGCCTCACAATGCCTGGTGACATCAGAGATCAAATTGACCAATCACAAGTGGAACCAGTGACATCAGTGAGGAATGGACCAATCATGGCTCAGTAGGCACCCACTGATAAGTATGCTCTTGAGCCTGGAGGACTGTTGCCAAGGAAGCAAGGTACATGGGATGATGCTACTGCTTCCATGGCAGCCATGTGGGAACCATAAGAGGAGGACACTGGCCACTAATATAACATATATGATATGATTGTGTGTGATATGATCACGCATTCTTCCATCCATCGACCACGCAACATGTGGCCCTGTATCTGAATCCACTACAGTGACATCATAGTGTATCATGACACGTCATAGGGTGATTGTACACAACGTCATGATTGCACCTTGTGGGTAGTGTTATATGTTCATGTTATATTTTAGGAAATAGTATGTTACGTATTATATATTATTATATACTATGTATTATATATTATGTATTGTATGTTATGTTATATATTTTTAGTATATATTACATATTATACAATATGTAATGTGTTATTTTATATTATATATTGCGTTTTGTATATCATATATTATGTACTACGTATTATTATACAGTATATGTCATGTATTATATGTTACTATACATTACATGTTATATGTTATGCTATATATTATATTATATATTATGTATGTTATATATTATATGTATGCTATATGTTATATGATATTCTATGTATTATATATTATGTATTAGGTTAAATGTTATGTATTTTATGTTACTATATACTATAGGTTATATATTTTATGTTATTATGTTATATATTATATATGATATATATGATATATTATATGTTATTATATATTATGTATTATATGATATGATATATTATATATGATGTGTTATGGTATTACATATTATGTATTATGTGAAATTATATTATTTTGTTATAAATTATTTTCTGTATTGTGTTTTTATATATTACATATTAGATATGTTATTATTTATTTTGTATTATATATAATTGTTTATAATGTGTATTACATATTATTATATACATATGTAATTATATATTATATATAGTGATATATGTGTACTATATACAATTTTATATACATTATATTATTTTATGCATACGCGTAATGTAATAGTGACACATACTATGTTCTAGGTCATGATTACGTGTATATAAAATGATATGTTGTGTAATGAGGATGTGGGCTTATGTTACGTGATACAATGTATGGGGGGCTGGGGATATGGCCTAGTGGCAAACGTGCTTGCCTCCTATACATGAGGCCCTGGGTTCAATTCCCCAGCACCACATATACAGAAAATGGCCAGAAGTGGTGCTGTGGCTCAGGTGGCAGAGTGCTAGCCTTGAGCAAAAAGAAGCCAGGGACAGTGCTCAGGCCGAGTCCAAGCCCCAGGATTGGCCAAAAACACAACAACAACAACAACAACAATGTATGGGATTGTACTCGACGTCATCACGTGATGCTTCGTGAACTTGTCACAACACACGTGCACACATATCTCAGATGGGCACAGGCATGTAAAACATGCATGCCCAACATGCATGCCCACGTCTTGCACGCACTTGTCTTGCACATGAACATCTATCATGTGCATGCACACACATCATGCATATGCATGCCAATCTCTTGCACACATACACCTATCTATCTTGCATATGCATACCTATCTCCCCATGCACACATATCTTGCACATGCACACCTATGTATCTTGCTCATACACATCTATCGCACACATGCACACCTCTCTTGTGTATGGACACCTATGTTGCACACACTCACAACTGCCATGCACACTCACAGTGTCCAAACACACTCACGCTTACCCTGTATACTCATACTCACTTTCATATGCACACACTTGTCATTTTTGCATGACGATCTCCTAAATACACACCTATATTGTACACTCCAGTGTACCGTGCACATTCATATTTTCCTTGCACACTCACACCAATTTGAACATTCACGCCCATGTCTGGCTTGCCCTCCCATCTCCTGTATACAAGCCTGTCATGCACACTCACGTGCACCTTGCACACTCACATACATTGCACAGTCACACCTTCCTTGCAAACTCACACCCATTCTCTGCACGCATGCCCATAATCTAGTAGCCCAAAAACGACTCCTGTGGGCACACCTGCTTGCACATACCCCCTTCGCCCACACCCTTTGCTTACTCACCCAAGTTTGACACTCTCCAGGTCGGCAGGCAGGGTGCAGGGCATAGTGCAGAGGCCGCGGAAGATGCAGTGGAGCTCGGCCTGGGCATAGCAGGAGCAGGGTCGCCGGTCGCCGGGGGGGCCGGTTGGCCAGTGGGGATGCAGCCCAGCAGCAGCAGCAGCAGCAGCAGCAGCAGGCAGAGCGCCGGCGCCACATCCCGGAGGCTGGGACACAGAGGCCACAGATGATGCGGAGGCCTCTGGGCACCTTGGCTACGGCTACGAGCAGGCAGAACTGACTTGTGCGAGGCAGGAAGAGGAAGTAGAAGGTGAGTAGGAAGTGGAAGGTTAACAGAAAGGAGAAGGGGAAGCAGAAGTAGAAGGGTAGTGGGAATGGGAAGGGTAACCAGAAGTGGAAGAGAAAGTAGACATGGAAGTGGAAGTAGAATGGGAATAGAAAGTGGAAGGGTAACAGGAAGTAGAAGTAGAACAGGAAGTTGAAGGGAATGTGGAAGGTGAAGGATTAGCAAAAGAGGAAGCAGAAGTAGATGGGAACTGGGAGTGAAGGGATAGCCAGAAACGGAAGAGGAAGTTTGTGTGGACGTTTAAGTAGAATGGGAATAGGAAGTGGAAGGGAAGAGGAAGGATAAGGGGAATAAGGAAGAGGAAGCAGAATAAAAATTGCAAGGGAAATTGAAAGTAGAGAGGAACAGTAATGGGAAGAGGAAGGGTAATCGGAAGCAGAAAAGGAAGTAGGTGTAGAAGTGGAAGTAAAAAGGGAATGTGAAGTGGAAGGGGACAAGGCAGTGGAAGGTGAACAGGAAGGAGAGGGTAAGCAGGAAGAGAAGAGGAAGCAGTGGAGAAAGCGAAAGGAGAATCAGAAGTAGAAGGGGAAGGGGAAGGGGAAGGGGGAGATTAACCAGAATCAGAAGTGGAAGAGTGGAAGTAGACAGGGAAGCAGAAGTAGAAGGGAATGAGAAGTACAAGAAGAAGGAGAACAGGAGTAGAAGGGGAAGAGAAAGGGGAATAAGAAGCAGAATGAGAAGTAGAAGGGGAACAAGAACAACAAAGGGAAGGGGAAGGAGAAGTCGGAGGGAAAGCCAAAACACAAGAGGAAGGGAAGAGAGGGTAAAAGGAGGACAGGAAGTAGTGGGGGAAGTTGAAGAGGAAGAGGAAATAGATAGGGAGGTGTTAGAGCAAGGGGAAGCAGAAGAAGAAGGGGAATAGGAAGGGGAAGTGGAAGAGGAATTAGAGGAGGAAGAGGAAGCAGGAGTGGAAGGAGAATGGGAAGGGGAAAATGCAGGAAAAGGAGAGGAAGAGGGAGGCGATGAGGTTGAAGTGGAAGGAAAAGGAGAAGAGGAAAAGGAATGATGAGAGCAAGTAGTTGGCAAGAAGAGGAAGACGAAAAGGAGGGAAACAGGAACAGGAAGGAGAAGGATGGGAGAGAGATGGAAGAACATAGGAACAGGGAGGAGACTCAAAAGGAAAATTGGAAGAGGAATATGAAAAAGAGAAAGAGGAAGTAAAGAAAACAGGAGGAAATGGAGAACAAGACAAGAAAGAGGAAGGACATGGGGAAGAGGAAAAGGAAAAGAAGGAAGAGGAAGAAGGAAGGAAAGAGGAAAGGAAATGAGAAGAGGAAGAACACGGAGAGGCAGAGGAAGAGGAAGTAGGATGGGAAAAGGGAGAGGACGAATAGGAAGGAGAGGACAAAGAAGTGGAAAGAGAGGAAGAGGAAGGAGGAAGGGGATGGGGAGGAAGGAAAAGGAGAGGAAGAGGAAGGACAGGCAAAGGAGAGAAAGGACAAGAGGAACCAGGAAGACGAATAGGGGGGAGAAGAAGAGGGAACAGCACAAGAGCAGGAAGAGGAACCAAGACAGGAAGAGGAAGGAGGAAGGGCAGAGGGAGGAAGAGAAAAGGAAAATCACAAACAGCTCTGTGCATTTCCGTTTACTTCCACCCACGGCCACTTCTGCCATCTTCATCTTCATCTTCATCATCCTCATCCTCATCCTCATCTTCATCCTCACCAGGCTCACCATCCTCATCTTCATCTTCATCATCTTCATCCTCACCCTCTAGATCCTCATCTTCATCCTCATTCTCTTCATATTATCTTCTTCTTCATCTGCTTTCTCATCCTGACCATCCTCATCTTCATCTTCATCTTCATCCTCACCATCCTCATTCTCATCTACACCCTCCTCATCCTCATCCTCATCTTTTTTTTTTTTTTGGCCAGTCCTGGGCCTTGGACTCAGGGCCTGAGCACTGTCCCTGGCTTCTTCCCGCTCAAGGCTAGCACTCTGCCACTTGAGCCACAGCGCCGCTTCTGGCCATTTTCTGTATATGTGGTGCTGGGGAATCGAACCTAGGGCCTCGTGTATCCAAGGCAGGCACTCTTGCCACTAGGCTATATCCCCAGCCCCCTCATCCTCATCTTCATCCTCATCAATCTCACCCTCATCGTCCTGCATAACTAAATAATAATAAATAACAAATAATAACTAATCAATAACAAATAATGACAACAGATAATAAAATAAATAATAAATAACAAAATCAATAATAATACGAAGCAAAGAAGGATACATAAAAAATCATCAACCATAAAATCAGAGCAATAAATAACCATAATAATAGCAATAAATAATAGCAATCCCTAACAATGAGGAATAATAATAATAAATGATAAAATAGCAGCGTATAATAAAAAATGATTCAGAGTATAATAAAAAGCAATAGGAAATAAATATTAGCAAGTAATGCATGGTCAGTAATAAAAAATGATACCACTAATTAATAATAATCATAAAGATAATAAATAATAATGATAATAAATGATAACAATACATAACCATAAGTAATAATTAATAATAAAATGAATAGAAACACATGATTAAACATATCAAAGAATCAGCCATGAAAATTAGAGCAATAAAGAATAAATAAGAATAAAAGTAAATCATAATAGCAGTCAATGATAATAATAAATAACTGGATAATAATAAATAGCTAACACATAATCATAAGAAATTAATACTGAGAATCAGCAATAAAATCATAGCAATAAATAATAAAAAATAAATAAAAATGAAAGTAAATACTCATAGCAATAAATAATAATAAATTATAATAAATAACAATTAATAATCAATAATAAGCGAAATAATAATAAATATTCAACAATTACATATTGAGACAATAAATAATAGCAATAATAAGCAATAAATGATAAGAATATATAATAATACATAATACAGGAGATCATAAAAGTAATAGTTAATGAATAATAATAAATAAATAATCAACAATAAAATCACATCGATAAGTAATAATAATAAATAATGAAAATAATAAATAATAGCAATGAATAACCTTGGTTAATAAAAAACAAGAAAAATAGCAATACATAACAATAATTAATAATAAAGGAAATGGTAATAAGAAATAAGTAACAATAAGTAATATTTAATCAGTAATAACAAATGATAGCAAATAATAAAGAATAACAAAAACAATCATAGCAATAAATGATAAAAATAAATAACAAATAATAACAGTAGACTATAAATAATTGTTAACAAATAATACAAAATAAATAATAATATATGAGCAATGAAAATCACATCAATAAATAATAAAAATAAATAACACAAAGGGCAATAAGTCACAGTACATAATAATGAATAACAAAAATGATAATAAATAATAACTAAGAATGAAATGAATAATTAGAAATAAATAATAATAACAGTAGATAATTAATAAAAAGTCATATAGCAATAAATAATGATAATAAAAAATAATAAAAATAAAAAATAATTATAGTAATAGGTAACAATAAGTAATAATAAATAACTAAATAATAACAATAGACAATAAGTAATAATATCTAACAATAAAATAAACAGTAAGGAATAAATAATAATAAATAAACTACGAAAATTATACCAATAAATAATAATAAAACACAGTCACAAAAAGAGAAAAATCGCAATAGTGGTAAATAACAATAACAAATAATAAAGAATAAAAATACATGATCATAAATAATTAATAAAGAGAAGTACAATAACTAATTAATAAAAATAATAGCAGTAAAAAACAAAGGATAATAATAAACCATAGCCATAAATAATTACTAAAAAGAAGCAATGATAGGAATAACAATAAATAATAATTAATGATGAAATAAATAAAACTAATTGATGAAAATAATAAAAATCATAGCAATAAATAATAGTAAGTGATAATAATAAATCACCCTTAGTACATCATAATTAAATAATAATGAAAAACGACAGCAACAAATAAAAATAAGCAGCAATACATAACAGCAATAGAAAATAATAGAAATAATAGGCAATAATAAAATTAATTATAAATATAATAAAATAATATTTGTGATTGCATAATAAATGATAGTCAAATAAATAATAGCAATACATAATAAAAATGGAAATAATTGGGTAATCAAAAGACTCAATGATAATTATAAGATAATTGACTGAGTATTTGACGGTATCTATAATGATATGGTAATGGAGTGACTATATAATTATATGATAATTGACCAACGATGTGATAATTGACTATGATAATTGACAGATTCTATGATAATTATATGATAATTTACTATTTGATGGTATATGTGATAATTGACTCTGTGATGGCATAGATGATAATTATACGGTAATTGACTGACTCTATGAGGTTATATATAATTGAACGACTATGATAATTATATGATAATTGAGGACTCTGTGACTCTATATATGATAATTAAGTGATAATTGATGGACTCTGTGATGTTACCTATGATAATTATATGACAATTGAGTGTTTCTTTGGTGGCATAATAATTATATGATAATTGACTGACTCTATGTTAACTATATGATAATTGACTATTTGATGGTATCTATGATAATTATATGATAATTGATCCTATGATGGTATATATGAAAATTATATGATAATTGACGGTATATGTGATAATTGACTGACTATGACAGTATCTATGATAAATGACTATTTGATAATTATATGATAATTAACTGTTTGATGATTTTTATAATTGACTATCATTGACGACATCTGGGATAATTATATGATAATTGACTCTGTGACAGTATAATGAGAATTGACTTTCTGATGGTATAGATGATAATTATATGATAATTGACTATGATGATATCTATGATAATTATACAGTAACTGACTGACTCTATGATGCTATGTATAATGATTGACTGACTCTGTGAAGGTATCTATGATAATTATAAGGCAACTGACTATTTTACGCTTTAGGATAATGATATGGTAGACTGACTCTATGATAATTATATGATAATTGATGGACTCTATGATAATTATGTGTTAATTGACTGTCTCCGTGATAGTATAATGATAATTATATAATTGACTCTGTGATGTATCTATGATAATTATATGGTAATTGAGTGACTATATGACGGTATATATAATTGACTGACTCTATGATAATTATATGATAATTGACTGACTCTATGATGGCATCTGTGATAATTATATGATAATTGACTGACTATAATGGCATCTGTGATAATTATATGGTAAGTGACTGACTATGATAATTATGTGATAATTCATCAACTGTGATTGTATATATGATAATTATATGGTAATTGACTGGCTATTTGATGGTATCTATATTTGACTGGCTTTATGATAATTATATGATAATTGACTGGCTGTGACAGTACCTATAGTAATTTTATAATAATTGACTGACCCTATGATAATTATATGATAATCAACTGACTAGCGTACGGCATACATGACCACTGACTGACTCTAGGACCCCAGACTCTTCCTGAACTTTGCCCCCCTTGACCCTTCCCTTCCCCGACCCGACCCCTCCTCACACCCACCCCAGGCTCCTTTGTTCCCCTCAAGGATTCACCTTCCTCCTTAGGCCTTGGCTGCTTCTTCTTCTTCCTCTTTACTGGTTTTGTTCTCTTTCCCCCCCAAGGAGGAGGGTGTCCATGAGCTTTTTCCCACAGCCTCAGGCTTCTGGGAGGAAGCAGGAGAAGAAAGTGGGAGGAAGTCCGGAGAGTGGGAAGCAGGGATCCCTTGATAGTCACAGCTTAAGGCTTTTGGAGGGGCACATGCCTTGGGCCACTGGCAGGCTGGATAGGAGTTTGTGAAGTTCCTTCCTTCAGGATTAGGGGGTGAAGAGGAGGGGCAAGGGGTTGGGGGAGGAAGCCCAGGAAGAGGTATGGGAAGTTGGGGACGCCTGGGAAGCAGGGCATCCTTTAATATGCAGAGCTGAAAACTTCAGGAGGGGCTTCAGGTGGGGAGAGGTTCCTTAGTGACCATAGCACATGCATGCAAGGGTGGAGGGAGGAGGGGAGGGAGGAGGGGAGGGAAGTTGGGAAGAAAGTATGGAGGGAAGGATGGAAGGATGGAGGGAAGGATGGAAGGGAGGGAGGGAAGGATGGAAGGGAGGGAGGGAAGGATGGAAGTCTTATTGCATTTATTTACCTAATTTATAATTTCAGCTCGGTTGATGTCATTTCCTTTATTTCAGTGTATTTTGTGTCATTTGTCTAATTTCATTAAAATAAAATAAAATGAACTAAACCAAATGAAATGAAAAAAATGAAATAATGTGACACAAAATGAAATAAAATAAAATGAAATGAAATAAGGTGAAATGACATAAAATGAAATGTGAAATGAAATGAAATAAAAAGAAATAATGTGAAATAGAAAGAAATTAAATGAAATGAACGAAATAAAATGAAATAAAAAATTAAACAATGAAACAAATGAAATGAAATAAAATAAAGTGAAATGACATAAAATGAAATAAACTGAAATGAAATAGAAGGAAATAATGTGAGATAAAATAAAATGAACTAATAAAATGAAATGAAATAATGTGAAATAAGATGAAATGAAATTAAATAAAGTGAAATAAAATGAAATGAACTAAATAAAATGAAATGAAAAAATGAAATGTGAAGTAAAATGAAAAAAATAAGATGAAATAAAACGAAATGAAGTGAAATGACATAAGATGAAATAAAGTGAAAAAATGAACTAAATAAAATGAAATGAAATGAGGTAAATAAAATGATATGAAAAAATAAAATAATGTGAAATAAAATAAGATTAAATGAAATAAAGAGAAATGACATAAAAGGAAACAAAATGAAGTAATGTGAAATAAATGAAATGAACTAAATAAAATGAAATGAAAAATGAAACAATGTAAAATAAAATAAGATGAAATGAAGTGAAATAATAAGAAATGAAATAAAATAAAAGGCCATGAAATGAAACAAAATAAGAAAACAATAATATAAGATGAAATGAAAATAAATTGAAATGAAATAAAATGTATATATTGAAAAAAATATATAAAAATATAACATGAAATTTGTAAAAATATAATATGTAAAATATATAAAAGCATAAAATATATAAATTGTAAAATATAAATATAATATACAAAATGCATAAACATATAAATAAAATATACCATGTAAATATATTTACATACATTTTATTAAAATAGGACACATGCAATGCATATGCTATATGTAATATATATGTTATAATATATATAAAATATAACACAATCTATGTCAACTATAATATGTATGATGCCATGATAGAGGTAATATATCTTAAACTATAATATATATAAGTACATAATACCAAGAAAATGCACAAATATATAAAAATAGAACATATTAAGATATATTATCTGTCTGTAAATATATCAGACTATACTACATATCATGTATTAAATACATCAGACTATACTATATATCCTATATATATAGAATATTATGAAGCATATAATATATAAGGCTATCTGAAAACATATTTATAAAACATACATGAGACAACATATGACACAGGAAACTATAACTACATTAATATACTAAACCATAATATATTAAATTATAATATAAAATATACATAAATATATAATACATACAATAAACTATACTATATTAAACTATAATATATACATAAACATATAATACATATGAAATCACAATATATTATATAAAATAGAATACACTAAAATATGTTCTTTATCTAAAAATAAATATATAAATATTTTCTATCTATAAATATATCAGACTATACTATATATAATGTATTAAACTATCATATATATGATATATATATATATAAAACAAGAAACCTTAGGAAAATATAGTATATCTGGAAAATACATTACAATATAATAGAGAATCCATAAAATGTAAAATGTATTACACTATCATGTATAAAAACATACTCAAATAGCATATATAAGACATATAAATGTGAAATATAATACACATAAAATAAATGTGAAATGTTTGGGGAGAATTTCTCTAACCAGTGGGGGACTTAGCCTTGGCACAGATATTCTGATGCTTTATTAGCAAACTAATAGGCCAATGAGGGAACATCTCCATTAAAGTCTCCTGTATTTGTTGGCCAAAGGAAGCCACTTTGTCATAACACTCTCCAGCAACCCCCCCCTCCCATAGAGCCTCCCTGGGGAGAGTTGTTTTCCCAGCTGCTCCAGGGAAAGCTTTTTATAGTAAATAGGGAAGTCAATGGTCTAAGATAATTAGTCTCCAGAAAATAGTAGCTAGGTCATAGAGTTTTGCCTTGACTGGTTTGACCCTTTGTAATCGTGACACCCCTTGTTGTAGCCACATCCTTTTTAGTAGAGACATCCTCAACTTTTGTATTGATATGGATATCTTTCTGTATTAATTTTACTCTGGAAGTTGTGAATTGATTTCTAACCCTATATAAACCCTGGCCCTCCTAAAATAAAGTGTGCATTGGTTCACTCACCTCTGCATCCCCATGTCGTGACTTTCAGCTGCAGTTACCTGGGTCCAACAAAATGTAAATATATATATATATATATATATATATATATATATATATATATAATCATGCTATCATATATACATAAAAAGATTTAAGAAATAAAATAAGACAGATGGAAATAGTGCATGTAAAAACATATAAAAGCACAACATATAAAATATAATCTGTACGGAATCTATGAAAATACAATATATGAATGTATCATGTCCTTAAAACCTGGAGCAGGTTACAATGCAATGCACGCAGAATCAATAAAACACCAAGAACCATATAACATACATGAAAGCATATGGAATGTAACTTATGTGAGTATATATAAAATATAAATATATAAATATAAAACATAAAATGTATAAATATAAAATATAAGCATACATAAAGATAAATTGTAAACATATAAATATAAAATGTATAAATATGAAATATGAGTATAAATATAATATAAATATATATAAAATACAAGTATACATAAATATAAAATATAAGTACTTATAAATATAAGTATATATAAATATAAAATATAAATATAAATAAATATTATAGATAGGAAATATAAATAAATATAACTATAAAACATAAGTATATATAAATATATGTAAATATAACACAAGGTATATAAAATATGTTAAAATATAGACGTACTAATATATTTTACTACATTTTATATTTTTTTACATAATATTTTTATATATTCTGCCCATATTTAGTGAAGGGACGGGGCCGGGACTAAGTTTCCCCAGCTGCTTTTGGGGTGGGGGGAGGACATAGCAATCAGCACCCTCCCAAGCATATGGACAAGCAGACAGGCAGACCCCATCGATAGGCAGACAGACAGACACATAGACATAGACAGGAGGACGGACAGACAGACAGAGGGATCGCAACAGGCTTGTCTACCCACCCGTCTGTCCGTCTGTCTGTCCCTCCACCTCTGTGTCTGTCTGCCTGTCTGTCTGCCTGTCTGTTTTTGTCTGTCTACCTGTGAGTCTGTCTCCTTGCCCATATGTCTGCCTGTCTCTGTGTCTGTCTGTCTGTCTCTGTGTCTCCCTGTCTATCTGTCTGCCTGTCTATCTGTCTGTCTGCGTCCACTTGTCTGTCTTCCAGTGTATCTGTCTGTTGTCTGTGTACCTGTCTGTCTGCCCTGTCTGTGAGTCTGTCTGTCTGGTCTCATTGTCTGTCTCTGTGTCTGTCTTCCAATGTGCCTATCTGTGCATCTGCCTCTGTGTATGCTTGTCTGCCTCAGTGCCTGTCTTTGTCTACCTTTGAGTCTGTCTCCTTGTCTGTCTGTCTTCCTGTCTAGACCTGTGTCTCTCTGTTTGTCTTCCAATGTATGTGTTTGCCTGTCTGTCCCCTCATCTGTTTCTCTCTGTGTCCATATGTCTATGTGTGTCTGACTGTCTGTTGCTATGTGTTTGTGTGTCTCTGGGCCTCCTCTCTACACCTACCTGTCTGTGTGTCTGTCTTCCAATGTATGTGTGTGTCTGTCTGCCTGTGAGTCTGTCTCCTTGTCTGTCTGTCTTCCTGTCTATGCCTGTGTCTCTCTGTCTGCATCTGTGTCTGTCTGTGTGTGTGTCTGTTTGTGGTCCAATATATGTGTCTGCCTATCTGTCTGTCTCCTTGCCCATCTATGTGTCTGTGTGACTGTCTGTGTGTTGGTCTGCCTGTCTGTCCCTCAGCCTGTCTGTCTGTGTGTCTCTGGGCCTCCTCTCTGCATCTGCTTGCTTGTGAGTCTCAGTCTCTGTGTCTGTCAGTCCACCTATGTGTGTGTCTGTCTGTGTCTACCTGGAAGTCTGTCTTTCTGTCTCCTTGTCTGTCTGTCTTCCAGTCTATGCCTGTGTCTGTCTGTCTCTGTGTCTGTCTTCCAATGTATGTGTCCATCTTTTCTGTCTGCCTGTGAGCCTGTCTGTCTCTGTGTCTGTGTGTGTCTATGTGTCTGTCTGTCTGTCTCCTTGTCTGTCGCTGTCTTCAATGTAGGTGTCTGCCTGTCTTTCTTTGTCTGTGACCTTCAGTATGTCTGTCTGTCTCTGTGTGTCTGTCTCTTTGTCTGTCGCCCAATGTATGTGTGTTTGTCTGTGTTGGTCTGTGTCTGTCTCTGTGTCCTTCTTCCAATGTGTGTGTCTGTGTGTCTTTCAGTGTGTCTGTCTACCTGTGAGTCTGTCTCCTTGTCTATCTATCTGTCCCTGTGTCTGTCTGTGTGCCTCTGGGCCTCCTCTCTGTGACTGCCTGTCTGTGAGTCTCTCTGCCAGTGTGTCTGTCTGTCTGCCCGTCTGTCTTCCACTGTGTGTGTCTCTGTGTCTGTCTTTTCACTGTTGGTCTGTGAGTCTGTCTTGCTATCTGTCTGTCTGTCAAGCTGAGAGGCTGTCTTTCTGTCTCCTTGTCTGTCTATGTTTCTGTCTACCTGTGAGTCACTCTGTCTATGACTATGTGTGTGTGTCTGTGTGTGTGTCTCTGTGTCTGTCTCTCTGTCTGCCTGTCTCCATGTCTGTCTCTGTCTGTGTCTGTCTTCCAATGGATGCATGTCTATCTTTTCTGTCCGTCTGTGAGTCTGTCTCCCAGTCTGTCTGTGTCTAGCTGTGAGTTTGTCTTTCTGTCTCCTTATCTGTATACCTGTCTGTCTCTGCATCTGTCTGTGTATATGTCTGTCTATGTATCTGTCTACCTGTAAGTCTGTCTCCTTGTCTGTCTCTCTGTCTCTTTGTGTGTCTGTCTGTCTAACTGTGAGTCTTCTTGTCTCCTTGTCTGTATGTGTGGCTCTGGGTCTGTCTTTCTGGTTGTCTGTCTGTCTCTTTGTCAGTCTGTCTCTGTGTTGTCTTTGCTGTCTGTCCATCAGTCTGTCAAATCAGCCCTGGGATCCCATATAATGAGGTGACTCTGCACTGATGATGATGGTTATGATGATGGTGATGGTGAGAATGATGGAGAATGTTCCAGAGGAGAAATGCCCTGGGCCAAGCACAATTCAGGGAGATTCCAGGACACCTGCCGTTTGGTGCTTAGGACTTGGCATCTGTTCTGGAAGCTTCCAGGGCTGGGAAGGAGAGCAGATAAAATAGAATAAAATAAAATAAAATAATAAATCAGGATGAAATAAAGGAAAATGAAATAAAAATAAGGGAAAATGAAGCAACGTAAAGTAAAATTAAACAAAGCATACCAAGATTACATAAAAATATAAAATGAGTTAATATAAAATCAAACATATCAAGATGAAATAAAGGAAAATAAAGGGAAATGAGATAAAATATAATAAGTAAAAAAAAGAAAATGAGCAAATTAAGGTTAAAAAACCAAAATGAGGAAAAGTAAAGAAAAATAGAACAATAAGCAAAGCAAAATAAAAGGAGCAAAGGAGCTAAAGAGAGACTTCACAGGGGAAGAGATAAAAATTACAAAGAAACATGAGGAAATGTTCAACATCTCTGGCAATAAAGGAAATGCAAATGAAAACAACCCTGAGATACCACCTCACTCCAGTTAGAATGGCCTATACTCTGAAAGCAGCCAACTGATGGAGGGGATGCGGGGAAAGAAGAACCCTTCTCCACTGTTGGTGGGAGTGCAAATTAGTACAACCACTTTGGAAAATAGTATGGAGGTTCCTCAAAAAGTTCAACATAGGGGCTGGGGATATAGCCTAGTGGCAAGAGTGCCTGCCTCGGATACACGAGGCCCTAGGATCGATTCCCCAGCACCACATATACAGAAAATGGCCAGAAGCGGCGCTGTGGCTCAAGTGGCAGAGTGCTAGCCTTGAGCGGGAAGAAGCCAGGGACAGTGCTCAGGCCCTGAGTCCAAGGCCCAGGACTGGCCAAAAAAAAAAAAAAAAAAAAAAAAAAAGTTCAACATAGACCTACCCTATGACCACTCCTAGGCATCTATCCTGAACAACAGGTTTGAGGATATCAAAAAGACATCTGCACATCCATGTTTATCGCTGCACAATTCACAATAGCCAAAATATGGAAAGAACCCAGATGCCCCTCTACAGATGAATGGATCCAAAAATGTGGTACCTATACACAATGGAAAACTACATAGCGATTAGAAATGATGAAATATTGGTATTTGCAGGGAAGTGTTCAGAACTTGAACAAATAATGTTGAGGGAGACAAGCCTAGAACACAGAGAACAAAAGGGGCATAGTCTCCGTGATAAATGACTGTTAAGGGAGGGGTGGGGACAGTAGAGACCAGGTCTGTGAAACAAAAAACTTCTTGTCAAATGGCATTTCACACAGGTTTAGGTCAGCGACCCTACATTATGTAACTAAAACCAATATATAAAACTCAATATATAAAGGTCTAAAATAGACCTCTCATTGAATCACAATAGCTCAAAAGCTATGTATATATGTTCATATAAGACAAGGATAAGCAAACTCTATTGTTGATGTTACATTTAAAGTCCTAGGTGAATTTCCTCTGGCATAGGCCATGTGTAGTGTATATGATTTTGGTACACTGTGTAATGTATATATGTCTACCTGATCTAGGGAAGGGAAAGAAAAACAGGGTGTAAGCAATCACAAGAAATGTACACATTGCCCTATTATGTTACTGTACCCATTTTGCACAACACCTTGTCAAAAAATTTTTAATTAATAAATAAATTTTTAAAAAGTGAAATTCTAACTGCACATGATTAACAAATGAGGCAAATATTGGAGTTAAGAATGTAGTTCAGTGGTTAGGGGACTGATCCAATATGAAAGACCTTGCCACCAAAGGAGTGGGGGTAAGGAGGGAGGACTGGAGGAAAGAAAGAAGAAAAGAAGAGAGAATAACCAGAATATGCTATATCTTCAATAATGCTTAGGGGAAAAAAAGAAACAAAAAAGTAATAAAATAAAATTAAACATGAGAATAAAATAAGGAAGTGAAATAAAATTAAGTATACCAAAATAAACGAAAATAAGACAAAAATAAAGTAAAATGCAATTTAAAAAATAAAGTGGAAAGCCAAGTAAGGCAAAAGACGAGAGTGAAAAATATTAAGAAAAATAAAATAGAGAAAAGTAAAATAAGAGGGGGGAATGAGGGAGGAGGTAAGAAACAGTACAAGAAATGTATCCAATGCCTAACGTATGAAACTGTAACCGCTCTGCATATCAGTTTGACAATAAAACTTAAAAAAAAATCCTCAAGGGTAACAAAAAAAGTAAAATAAGAAAGCAATAGAAAAATAAGAGGAAATAAAATCAAAATTAAAATTAAAAATTACAGGTAGGGAAATAAGGCAAGATAAAAAAGTAAAATAAAAATTAAAATATATTCTGAATAAAGGAAACTAAGGTTTAAAGAGGAGGAAGGTAGAGAGATAAAAATAAATTAAATTAAACGTGGTCGCCAGACATTTCGTGATAGGATGATCTCAGAGCCGGGAGAAAGAAATAGAAAAAAGGAAATAAAAAGAAAATGCGGACCACATTCAGCTGAGATCTGGTTGTTTACCCCTCATGTTTTCCACAGACATCCAGAACTTTTCAACTCCTAGAAAATAAATAAAAAATTATGTCACAATATTAAAATCAATTACCAATAAATAAAAATATTATAAATGATAAACACTATAGATGATGAATACTATAAATCACAAGTAGATGATAAATAAGTGTTATAATAAATAAGTTATAAATAAATAAATACAAATATGTAAATAAAAATAAATATTATAAATGGTAAACACTGTAAATGATAAATACTATAAATCATAAGTAAATGATAAAGAAGTATTATAAGTTATAAATTAATAAATATGAATATAAATGAAATATGGATCAGTAAATATAATAAGCAATAAATGATAAATATTATAAATGATAAACACCTTAAATGATAACTACTATAAATTGTAAGTAAATAATAAATAAATGACATAAAAGATAACAAATATAAATGAGTATTATAAATGGTAAACACTGTAAATGATAAATACTATAAATCATAAGTAACTGATAAATGTTACAATATATAATTTATAAACGAATAAATACGAATGTAAACGGGATAGAAGTCAATAAAACTGTAATAACCAAGGCCACGCCCCTGAGGAGCTCAGGGACAACAGGCCAGGCCCCAAGGAGTGCAGGGATGCCAGGCCACGCCCCCTGATGCAAGGCCACGCCCCCATGGATGCCAGGCCACGCCCCTGAGGAGCCAAGGGACTCCAGGTCACACTGAGGAGCAGTAAATGAAAGGCCATATCCTCAAAGAGCCAGGGAGGCGAAGCCATGACCCCAGAGGAGCACAGGATGCCAGAGCACAGGATGCCAGGCCACAGCCCTGGACGGCAGACCACGCCCATGAATGACAGGCTATGTCCCCAAGGAGCACAGGGATGCCAGGCCACGCCCCCACCCAGAATCATATCTCCCAGGCCACGCCCCCAGTGACACCACTTCTGCCACCCATGCCACACCCCCAAGACCTCCCCCTGCCAGGCCATGACCCCAAGGCCTTACATCCGCCAGGCCACCACCCCAAGGCTTCACCTCCAACTAGGCCACGCCTCCAAACCCTCAAACCAGCCAGGTCAGGCAACCAGCAACACAGCCTCCTCACTCCAGCCAGGTCGTGGCCCTAAGAGCCACCCCTTGGTAGGCCACGCCCCCAAGGCCTCACCTCCTACCAGGCCAAACCCCATATACCCCACTTCCTACCAAGCCATGACCCCTAGGCCTCAGGCAGGCCAGGCCATGGCCATGCCCACCACGACACCACACCAGGCAGATCACGCCCCGCAATATCTCCATTCCAGTTAAGCCCGGCCCACCACATCACAATAATGTCTCCTAGGCCCCACCCCGGAGGTGCTAACGGCCACCGACCCCTGTTGGCCAAGTCAGGATGCCCCTAGGACTCCACCTGGAGCCTCCCTTCACCTAGGCCCCGCCCCGAGTTGCTATTGCACACCTGGCTCTGCCCTCCATGTCAGGATGTCCCTAGGACCCCGGCTGGAGCCTCACTTCCCCTGGGCCATGCTCCTGATTTGCTAATGCACAGTTGGCCTTGCCTGCCACATAAGGACGTCCCTTGGGGCCCGGCCCTGAGCCTCACTTCCCCTAGGCCCCGCCCCTGAGTCTCTAATGTCCGCCGGGTCCCTCCCACCACATCACAATGATGTCCCACCCGGCCCCGCCCCCAGAACATGCAGGGACCCTAGACCAAGCCCCCAAGTGCCTCACTGCCTCCTATGCCCCGCCCACTGAAGGCTTCCACCCCCCCCCCCCCCCCCAAAGGCAGTGCTTCCTAGCTTCTCAGCTCCCGCCCCTCTGCTTAAAGGCGCCTAGCACCAGCCTGGGCGCCCACCTCCAGGTATATGGGGATAGGGAGGGGGCGTCCACTTCCTCTGTGGGGCCCTACACCACCAGTCGCCACTGCCGCCACAGCTCCAGACAGTGAATGAAGTGCTGCTTGTGGCATCATCAAGCGGTGGGTGACCACCTCGCTCCCCACCAGCCTGCTGTGCATGGGCCAGCAGGGCTGGGCACGCCACACATCCAAGGAGGCCTCACTGCACGTGCCCAGCAGGAGGGGACAGGAAGTCACTGCACATGGGCAGCAGGCTGGACTGCCGCTTGGGGAGCTTCCGGGTACCACTGCATGCACAAGTAGCCTACACTGTGGAGAAGGGAGCTATCAGGTGTTAGTGCACCATGACAGGCTGCACACCCGATTGGTAGCCTCTGGGTGCCACTGGGCTTGCTCAGCACGCTGGACCACCCAGCAGGGAGGCACCAGGCAAACTGCACTTGTGCAGCGGGCTGGAATGCTGAGAAGAGAGGGATGGGGCCCATTGCTCATGCACAGCACGTTGAACCACCAGGCTGACAGCGACCTGATGCTTCTGCATACAAAGCAGGCTGTACTGCCTAGCGGAGAGCCTCTTGTCGCCAGTGCCTATGTGCAACAGGGCAGGGGATTGATTACCCACAATTCTGGGTGGTGACATCATCGTCCTCCTTCCTGTAGGTTGTCTTTCTATGTATTTTATATTCGTAATTATGATTTATAATCATTTATAATTATTAATAATTTATTAATAATTATATAATTTATATGTAATGTTTGGTTATAATTATATATAATATATCATATAATATATATCATAATTATTCACATTATATTAATTAATAATTTATAATTTATATATAATTTATAATTACTGTAGATATGTTATGTATAATTTATAATGTTTGTAATTATTTATAATCAATATTAATGTAGGATTATAATTACTTATAATTTATCTATAACACAATTTTATTTGTCATCATAATGATTATTGATAATTTATGATCAGTTATTATTTGTATATGATTTATAACGGATATAATCCTAACTACTCAACATTCATACGTAACTTATAATGATCATTATTTATGGTGTGTATATAATTTATGGTCATTTATCATTATGATGTGTATGTATTGAACACTTATAATTATGTATAATTTTAATGTTATTCAGAATCATGATTTTTATAACTATTAATAATTTACAAATTATACATAATTTATACTCATAATTATTTATAATTAATGTATAATTATCTTATAATGATTTATAATATGTCTTTTTAATGATTTATGGTTATTATAATTAAGAATATATAATTACTTATAATTATTTGTAATTTATATATAATTTGTAATTATTGTTATTCGAAGTATAATTTATTAATAATGTATAATTATAAATATGTATATTTTAATGTGATTTATAATTATTTATAATTTAAAAATTATAATAATTATAATTTTCTAATTTATGATTACAATTATAATTTTTATGTAATTTAAAATAACTTTTAAAAATTATTATAATTATTCACATTATGATTATTTATTATTATCAATACTAATAATTTATAATTATTATAGTCATGTATAATTTGTATATAATTTATAATTGTTATAATTATTGTAAGTTTTTATAATAAATATAAGATTTATAATTGTTATAATTTTGTATAATGTATATATGTTATCCATATTGTAATTTTCCTAAATATATTATTAGTATAAATATTATGCCCTGCGACTGATGACACGTCATTTTTCAATATCTTTTATTTTTAATTATACATAGCATATGATGTACATCTTCTATTATTTTTATATATACATTGATTTATTCTGTCCCACATTGAACGTGGTATACATCTTACTTTCATATATTTATATGTGATATCTCTTATTTGTACGTTATTTCATGTCTATTACATATATTATCATATGTAATAAATTCATATGTTATTTTATACCTATTACGTGTATATTGTCACACATAGTATATATGAATTATGAATCATTGACAATTTATATAAAATTCATGATTATTACAATTATTTATAATTTACATGTAACTTATAATTCCGTTTATTTATAATTTTAATGTAATTTAGATTACACTATTATTATTAGTGTATAATATTTCTCCTTTCTTTTTGTTTCCTCTTTTCTATATTTTTCCCTAGGTGAGTCAATCATCAAACCCTGGTGTCGTCAGGTTTGGGTTAGCAATCTTACATTATGCATCTAAACCGAACAACTACTAAACATAAAAAGGTCTAAAATAGACATCTCAGTGGATCACAACAGCTCAAAAGCTACATATGTATGATCATATAAGACAAAGATAAGCAAACTCTATTGTTGACCCTATATTTAAAGTTCTAGGTGAATTTCCTTTGGCGTACGCCGCGTGGCTACTGTATACGTTTTTGGTACACTGGGTATTGTATATATGCTTACCTGATCTAGGGAAGGGAAAGAAAAACAAAGGTGTAAGATATCACAAGAAATGTTCACACTGCCCTATTATGTAACTGTACCCCTTTTGCACAACACCTTGTCAAAAAATTTAATTAATAAAAAAAAATGAACACAGGAGAAGTGTCAAATGGCAAGGTAAAACAGAGAAAATAATGCTCTTTCCACCTTCCCAATAGATGTTCACTTGGAGATTGAGAGGACACAGTGTCCTAATGAAAACTGAGAGAAGTCCAGTGATAGAAAAAGAAAGTGTCTTTGCCTTACGTGGGTCTCAGCATTTCCTGAGAAACTTTGATCTGACAATCTCATTTTCTCTTTGCACAGACCGTTCCCCAGAAGCTCAGGACATCTGATTTTGAACAGAGAGGTCACCCTAGAATGACAAGGGAGCTTTACAACAGCATGGCCGCCACCACCTGGATTTTGTCCATAAGGAACCTGTCCCCTTTCCTACCAGAGCCTCAGTTGCCTTCTCTGCAGGATACAAGGTGAGAATCATTGGATGTTCATGTTGCTTTCTGTGGTAAAATTGGTTTATGGGAGCCTGAGTTTCTGTCCATCCTTGAGGAGTAGATCCTTTACATGAAGTTGCCAACTTAGTTTAAAAGATAGCTTTGTACTACAGATACAAACCACTTTTTATCTGTCTTAGAAAATCATGACTTGCTCTTTCATAACCTGTGAGCTTTGTAAAAACATTTTTTTCACTTGCAAAGAAGGCAGTTAATAGTTGATTCAGAAATGTAGATTTATAGCTTTATACCTTGTTTTTTGCTTGTAAGTAAGGTAATTAATAACAGGGTTGGAACTGTAAATTATGTTACTAGGCAATTGTCTACTGTGGGATGGAATATTGATACTTGCAGATGCCCTGCAAGTCCATTTGCTTCAAATCTGCAGGATTACATTTCTTTTTAACCTTTAAAAAAAAGTTTGACAAAGTATTCTCTTAGTTTTCAAAACAACTCTGGTACCAATGAAAACACAATCCATGTTTCTGCATGCTAAGTACTGCATTAGCTTAATTGTCCAATCCAGAGTTCCAAAGTCCATGGAATGAAAGCTTTCATTTGTAGAGGTGACAGAAACGGATTCCAGTTTCAGGATGACCTTCTTTCTGTGTCTATGATCTATCCAGATCATTTGATCTCAGGTCCCCCTCATACCTTGTAAAAGTAATGGATGATCCCGGTGGTGATGGTTCATCTCTGTAATCATGGCTACTCATGAGGTTTACTATTGCCTGGTATTTCTGAGAGAAGGGTGAATATGACAGGAACGCATGCAGGAAGGCAAACAGGCAGGCAGGCAGGCATTTTGAGGTACAGTAAACATCCTGTCATTATCTCCTTGCTGTTAGAAACAGGAAACTCAAACTAGAATGGCAGTCGTGGACAAAACTATGACATAATCTTGGATGTCTGCTCTTCCTTCTCAAGTAGAAACAGAATGTTTGTTTCAAATTGTTGTATTCTGAGAGCAAGAATAATCCACGGAGGCACACTTAAGGTCTGAAGGAGCTTTAATTACAAAGGTATTTTATTTACAATCTAAACCCAGGAAGCAGATCCACCTCCACCTCCTTATGCTTGCCTGCAATTACCTTGTCCTGAGTTAGTTACTCAGAACTCAGACCTGAGACCTGTCTTAACCTGAACTCTGAACCTCCAACTTAATTTCTAATCACCTCAGCCTCCAGGCCTGGAAACTCCAGACGTTCAGAGGAGCAGGCTTCCTTCCTGTAAGCCTCCCCTCTCTTCAAACTTTAAGCCTCAAGCCTCCCCCACAGGCTTTAGGCTTCTCTGCCATCATCAGGCTCTGGACTCCTCCCTCAGGCTTCAGGCCTAAGATTTCTGCTCAGGCCTAAGGCTTGGAACTCTTCCTCAGATCTCAGGCCTAAGTCTCCTCCTCAGGCCTAAGGCTCCAGTTCGGCTTCAGCACCCTCCTCCAGCTGGCCTGGTTTGGCTCTCCCCATTCCTATGGCAGGCCGGGTCTGGCTCACTGCTTCACTCTTCTCCTCAGACCTGCTCTGTTCTCCTCTCCGCCCTGCTCTCTGGCTGGTCTCGTTCCTCTTGGCTCCGCTTCACTCCCCTCTTCTCTCCTCCTGCTCTTCTCCTCTCCTCCAGTAATACTCCCCTCTTTTATTTCCCCGCACCAGAAGTACAGGGGTGGAGTTTCTGGTCCTCCCAGAGTGGGGCGTGATTTCCTCTTTCTTATGCAGTGGGGTGTGGCAATCACACCAACATCGGGAGGAGCTTCTGCCCCTCAGGTTATTACAAAATTGTTGCAAAGTCTCCATCTCTCGGGCTCCTATGTAATTAGATATAGATAATGCTATGGGACAAGAACAGTGTTGCAATTTCTGTAAAAGGATTGAGTATACTGGGTGATGTTTTGCCCAGGAGCAAACTTAAGGTACCCTGCCCTCCTTATCCCCAACTGACAAATATTAGGCGCCACTGGCCAGTGTCCTCTACTTATGGTTCCCACATTGCTGCCATGGAAGCAGTAGCATCATCCCATGTACCTGGCTTCCTTGGCAACAGTACTCCAGGCTCAAGAGCATACCTATCAGTGGGTGCGTGCTGGGCCCTGATTGGTCCATTCCTCACTGATGTCACTGGTCCTACTTGTGATTGGTCCATTTGTTCCCTGATGTCATCAGGAATTGTGAGGCATCCCCAGTAGGGTATAAAAGAAGCTTCTCTCCACTTTTGTCAGTTACAGCACTGCGAGCTTTACTTGGTGATCTGCTGGACAAACTTTGAAAGACTCTAAGGCTTTATTTGTGTGGACGTTTGGAAGGGAGATGTGTTGGTGTGAGTTTGGATATTTCTTTTCATTATTCTGGGGTTTGTATTTACTTGTTTGTTTTTTAGTTTAGCTTATTTTGATTAAAATTCTTGTGTCATCTTCATTTAGAACATTTGAGATAATTATAAGATTGACTACTTGCCATCTCGATGGAAAGATGTCAAGATACAACAAAGTTTCCTTTAATTCTTTCTGGAAGGGGAGGAGGAGATAACTATCATCGGACAGTATCAATTGAAGGAAAGCATTGGCCATGGTAGCTATGGATATCTGAAAGTGGCCAATCACTGACTCACAGACACAACGCTCACTGTGAAAGTTCTCCTGAAGAGAGACCTGAAGAGCCATGGCATAGAAAATGAGGTGGACATTGTCAGGAGCATACATCACCCACACATCATCTGGTTTTTCAAAGTCATGGAGGATAAAGACAATATCTCATCCTGGAGTTGTCCACGTGGGGACACCTCATGAGGTTGATGTGCAAATACTCCTGCAGCTGCATATTCGAGCATAAAACCAGGAGGCTGTTCAAACAGATTGTGAGTGCTGTGCACTCCCTTCACGAGAATGGAATTACACACTGAGAACTCCAGCCCAACAACATCCTGTTGGAAGCCAAACACAATGCCAAGGTCAGTGATTTTAGGCTGAGTGTCATGACAACCACAGGGCAGGTGATAAAGGGAGCTTGTGGAGCCTTGATATTCTGACCCTCATAAATGTCCCTACACAAAATGTATGATGCCTACAAAATGGACATTTGGAACTTGGGCATCATTTAGTATGTGATGACAGCGAAATTTCCCCTTTGAGGGGAGGAAGTTTGCTGACATACAGGTCCTAGTCGTAGAGGCCAAGTATTGCCCTCCACTATACCTAACTGCAAAGGGAAATGACCTACTTTCCCACTTCTAACTGTGGACTGCAGTCAAAGGCCTAATGTTGAACAAATACTGGAGCACCCCTGGCTGATAGGTATGTGGCCTGGGTCCTGAGTTGCCACTATCCAGCAAGCTGGACACCATTATTGTGGCAGTCATGTGTGACATGGGGTAGAATGCAGCTGAGACTGAACAGGCAATACAGCACAGAGCATTCAATGAAGCCATGGGCACCCACATGGTCATTAGAGATAACTTAAACAGAATGACGGTCATGTGGAGTTGAGAACAATGCCTTGGATGGTACCACCATACCCAACTACTGAAGAACATTGCCCTAGCCCTCTCCCTCCATGAAGGAAACCTAGCTTATCCACACAACTTAAATAGTTTCAGCTTGTCCTCAGAATTACAGTGGGATGATGATGGCACCCAAACATATGTGAAGAGAGTCTAAATTGCTAGTCTGCCTGTCGTTCCCTTGTGCTTCCTGCCTTGCTACAGTTCTAGCAGAATCTGGGACCAGTTTTCCTTTGACTGGTTGAGCAGGCTACAGAGTTGTGAGTCAGAGGAGAATGTCCTTCCCTCTGGGCAGCCACAAGTGTAGGCCACAGCCTCCAGCTGGAGTACTAGGCAGGGCTGGAGGAGTGGCTATCAGGGTAGTCACCATTCTTCCCAGACTCTGCTGCTGTGTGTAGGTCCCAAATAATGCCCACAGTGTAAGAGCACAGCTATTCCAGGAAGGGGTGCAGAACTCAGAAAATTTCTCTCACTGGGGTGTGGGAAATCAGAGAGGTGTGCACATAAAAGCTGGGGGAGCAGGTCATGCTGGAAGTTCACACTATATGTGGCCAGCACACCATCAGCGGCCTCAGCAAAGGCCAGCCCAGCCAGGTCCTGTGGCAAGTGCTAGGGGATCCTGCAGCAGAGATTAGGGGGAAAGGACAGCTGAAATGGAGTTGACTTTCTTAGCTAAAAGTTAAGTTAAATGGTAACTCCAGCTGCCTCTACCTTCTGAGCAAAATCAGTAGGCAACCATTTTTAATAATGTATACAACATGCCACCAAATCCTTTATATATTGTGCTTAAGGGCAGATAGATTGACTGAGCAAATAATGTAAATTATGACATAATAATAGATATGATTTGTTGTAAATTATTTTTTATTGTAGCTTGCGATTTCTGAAAGAAAGGTGATCATGACAGGCAGACAGGCAGGCAGGGAGACATTATGAGGTACAGTCAACATCCTGTAATGATCACCCTTCTCTCAGAAATTTCCAGTCTACAATAAACAGATCTTCATGCACTGCCAAAACACATCTGGGAAGGCAATGGTTTTTTTTTTAACAATTTTTAGAACATGTCCCCAAATCATTCATGTATTGTGCTGAAGTGCAGCCAGATTGGTTGAGAAATAATGTACATAATGACATAATAGTGTTATGTTTTGTTGTCCATTTTTTCCGTTTATTGTAGCCTATGATTCCTGAGAGAATGTTGATCATGACAGGCACATAGGCTGGCAGGCATTATGGGGTACAGTCAATATCCTGTGATGATCACCTTTCTCTCAGAAATCCCAGGCTACAATAAACAAAACTTTGAGCATTGTCTCAACACATCTGGGAATGCAAGAATTTTTAATAATGTATACAACATGCCCCCAAATCCTTTGTATTTTGTGTTTAAGGGCAGCTAGATTGTTTCGGCAATTAATGTCCACAATGACATAATAGTAGGTGTGCTTTGTTGTAAATATATTCTGTTTATTGTTGCCATGGAATTTTCAGAGAACGGTGTTCATGACTGGCAGGCAGGCAGGCTGGCAGGCAGGCAGACATTAGGAGGTACAGTCAACATTCTGTCATGATCACCTTTTTCTCAGAAATCGAAGGCTACAATAAACAGGACTTCGTGCACTCTCTCAACACATCAGGGAAGGCAAGCATTTTTAATAATGGATATAGCATGCCCCCAAATCTTGTACAGATTATGCTAAATCTGTGAAGTCAGATTGGTTGATCAAATGAGGCCAATTATGGCATAATAGTAGCTATGATTTGTTGAAATCATTTCTGTTTATGGTAGCCTGGGAGTTCTAGGAGATTGATCATGACAGACAGGCAGGCAGGCAGGCAGGCAGGCATCCGGAGGTGCAGTCAACATCCTGTCATGATCACCCTTCTCTCAGAAATCCCAAGCTCTAATAAACAGAACTTTGTCCACACATCTGGGAAGCCAATCATTTTTAATAATGTATACAACATACCCCCACATTCTTTATGCATTGTGCTTAAGTGCAGCCAGATTGTTTGAACAAATAATGTTGATAATGTTATAATAGTAGCTATATTTTGTTGTAATTTTTTTCTGTTTACTGTTGCCTGGTATTTCTGAGAGAAGGGTGAATATGACAGGAATGCATGCAGGAAGGCAAACAGGCAGGCAGGCAGGCATTTTGAGGTACAGTAAACATCCTGTCATTATCTCCCTGCTATTAGAAATCCAAGTCTACAATAACCAATACATTGTGCACTGTCTCAACACCTCTGGGAATGGAAACATTTTTAATAATGTAAACACCAGAGCCCCAAACTTTTATAAATTTGCTTAAGGGCAGCCAGATTGGTGGAGCAAATTATGTCCATAATGACATAATAATAGCTATGTTTTCTTATAAAATTTTTCTGTTTATTGTAGCATAGGATTTCTTACAGAAGGATGATCATCACAGGCAGGCAGGCAGGTAGACATTAGGCGGCACAATCAACATCTTTCATATAAACCCTTCCCTCAGAAATCCCAGGATAAAATAAACAGAACTTCGTGCACTGTCTCAACACATCTGGTAAAGAAAGCATTTTTAATAATGTATACAACATACTCCATAAACCTATGTACAGTGTGCTTAAGGGAAGCCAGACTGAACAAATAATGTCAATATTGACATAATATTAGCTAGGTTTTTTTGAAAATATTTTCTCTTTATTGTAGCTAGGGATTTCTGAGAAAAAGGTGATCATTACAGGCACCCAGGCAGTCAGGCAGGCAGGAAGGAAGGCAGGCATTAGGAGGTACCGCCCACATCCTGTGATGGTCACCCTTCTCTCAAAAATTCCAGGCTACAATAAACAGAACTTCGTGCACTGTGTCTACATATCTGGGAAGGCAAGCCTTTAAATGCTGTATACCACATAAACCCAAATCCTTTATAAATTGTGCTTAAGGTCAATCAGTTTGGTTGAGGAAATAATGTCTATTTTGACATAATTGTAGACATGTTTTGTTGTAAATTTTTCCTGATTATTGTAGCCTGGGATTTCTGTGAGATTGGTGATCATGGCAGGCAGGCTGGGAGGCAGGCAGGCAAGCAGTCATTATGAGGTACAGTAAACATCCGGTCATTATCACCCTTCTCTCAGAAATTCCAGCCTACAATAAAAGTTTGTGCACTGTTTCTGCATATCTGGGAAAGCAAGCCTTTTAAATGGTGTATACAATATGCCCCTAAGTCCTTTATACATTGTGTTTAATGGCAACCAGATTGGTTGAGCAAATAATGGATATGTTGACATAATAGTAGCTTTTTTTTTGTAAATTATTTCGTTTTATTTTAGCCTAGGATTTCTGACAGAAACTTGAGCATGTATGGCACACAGGCAGGCATGCTGGCAGGATCTTAGGCAGGCAGAAAGGCATGCAGGCATTAGGTGGTACAATCAATATACTGTCATGATCACCCTTCTCACAGAAATCACTGGCTACAATAAATAGGACTTGGTAAACTGTCTGCACACATCTGGAAGGCAAGCATTTTTAATAACGTATACATCATGTCACCAAATTTCTTTATACATTTTGCTTAAGGATAGACAAATCGGTTGAGCAAATAAGGTAAATCATGACATAAGAGTAGCTATGTATTTTTGTAAATTTTCTCTGTTGATTGTACCATTGGATTTCTGAGAGTAGGGTGATCATGGCAGGAAAGCAGGCAGGCAAGCAGTCAGACAGGTAGGTAGGCAGGTAAGCATTAGGTGGTACAGTAAACATCCTGTGATGGTCACCCTTCTCTCAAAAATTCCAGGCTATAATAAACAGAACTTCGTGCACTGTCTCTACATATATGGGAAGGTAAGCCTTTAAATGCTGTACACCACATAAACCCAAATCCTTTATAAATTGTGCTTAAGGTCAATCAGTTTGGTTGAGGAAATAATGTCTATTTTGACATAATTGTAGACATGTTTTGTTGTAAATTTTTCCTGATTATTGTAGCCTGGGATTTCTGAGAGATGGGTGATCATGGCAGGCAGGCCGGGAGGCAGGCAGGCAAGCAGTCATTATGAGGTACAGTAAACATCCAGTCATTATCACCCTTCTCTCAGAAATTCCAGCCTACAATAAACAAAACTTTGTGCACTGTTTCTGCATATCTGGGAAAGCAAGCCTTTTAAATGGTGTATACAATATGCCCCTAAGTCCTTTATACAGTGTGCTTAATGGCAACCAGATTGGTTGAGCAAATAATGGACATGTTGACATAATAGTAGCTCTGTTTTTTGTAAATTATTTCGTTTTATTTTAGCCTAGGATTTCTGACAGTAAGTTGAGCATGTATGGCATGCAGGCAGGCATGCTGGCAGGATCTTAGGCAGGCAGAAAGGCATGCAGGCATTAGGTGGTACAATCAATATGCTGTCATGATCACCCTTCTCACAAAAATGACTGGCTACAATAAATAGAACTTGGTAAACTGTCTGCACACATCTGGAAGGCAAGCATTTTTTTTTCTTTTTTTTTTGCCAGTCCTGGGCCTTGGACTCAGGGCCTGAGCACTGTCCCTGGCTTCTTCCCGCTCAAGGCTAGCACTCTGCCACTTGAGCCACAGCGCCGCTTCTGGCCGTTTTCTGTATATGTGGTGCTGGGGAATCGAACCTAGGGCCTCGTGTATCCGAGGCAGGCACTCTTGCCGCTAGGCTATATCCCCAGCCCAAGCATTTTTAATAATGTTTACATCATGTCCCCAAATTTCTTTATACATTTTGCTTAAGGATAGACAAATCTGTTGAGCAAATAAGGTCAATCATGACATAAGAGTAGCTATGTATTTTTGTAAATTTTCTCTGTTGACTGTACCATTGGTTTTCCGAGAGTAGGGTGATCATGGCAGGAAGGCAGGCAGGCAAGTAGACAGGTAGGTAGGCAGGCAAGCATTAGGTGGTATAGTCAACATCTTGTCATGATAACTCTTATCTCAGAAATCCGAGACTACAGTAAGCAGAACTTCCTGAACTGTCTCAGCACATTTGGTAGGGCAAGCATTTTGCTATTTGCCTGCACTTTAGACAACATCGAAGAAACTAAAGTCAATATTCAGACACTAGGGCTAAGGAAGGCAGGCAGCGAGCCAGGCAGACAGGCACGCAGGCTGGGAGGCGTTTCTAGTAATGTATACCACATGCCCCAAATTGTTTATACATTTTGCTTAAGGGCAACCAGATTGGTTGAACAAATACTGTCCATAATGACGTAATATTAGCTATGTTTTGTTGTAAAGTTTTTCATGTCTAAGTTTTAAAAATTCCATGAAAGTATTGCAATTTGCCTGTTCAATAGACAACATCGTAGAAAGTCATGCCAATGTTCAGGCATTGGGGGTTAAGAAGACAGGCAGGCAGGAAGTCAGGCATACAGGCCAGCGGCAGGCATTTTAAATAATGTATACAACATGCCCCCAAATCCTTTATACATTGTGCTTATGGGCAGCCAGATTTGTTCAGCAAATAATGTCCATAATGACGTAATATTAGCTATGTTTTGTTGTAAATTTTATCAAGTCTAAGTTATAAAAATTCTCTTGAAGTTTTGCTTTTTGCAAGTTCAACAGAAAACATCATGGAAATTCAAGTCTATATTCAGGCACTAATGGTTACGCATCCAGGCAGGAAATAGAACAAGCAGGCCAGCAGGCAGGCATTTTTAATAATATATATATATATGCTCCCAAATCCTTGATATATTGTGCTTAAGGGTAGCCAGATTGGTTGAGCAAAGTGTCCATCATGACATATTAGCTATGTTTGTTGTAAATTTTTTCACTTATATGTTAGAAAAAATTCCATGGAAGTTTTACTATTTGCATGCTCAATAGACAGCATCTTACAAAGTCAAGTCAGTATTCAGGCACTGGGGGTTAGGAAGGCAGGAAGGCAAGGAGGCAGGCAGTTGGGCAGGCATTTTTAATAATGTATACAAAATGCCCCCCAAACTTTATACATTGTACTTAAGGGAAGCCAGATTGGTTGAGCAAATAATATCTATAATAAAATAGTATTAACTATATTTTGTTGTAATTTTTTTCAACTCTAAGTTATAAAAATTCCATGAATGTTTTGCTATTTCCCTGATGAATAGACAATATCGCAAAAACTCAAGTCAATATTCAAGCACTAGAGGTTAGGCCGGCAGGCATGCATCTTTAATAATGTATACCACATGCCACAAATCCTTTATATGTTGTGCTTAAGGGCATCCAGATTGGTTGAGCCAATAAAGTCCTTAATGACACAATAGTAGCTATGTTTGTTGTACATTTTTTCACGTGTAAGTTAAAAAAATTCCATGAGATTTTTGCTATTTGCCTGCTCAATAGAAAACATTGTAAAAACTCAAGTCAATATTCCTGTTCTAGGGATTAGGCAGGAAGGCTGGCAGGAAGGCCGGCCCTCATGCATTTTTAAAATTGTATACAACATGCCCCCTAATCTTTTATACATTGTAATTAACTGCAGCCAGATTGGTTGAGCAAAGAATATCCAAAATAACATAAAAGTACCTATGTATTGTTGTAATTTTTATCAAGTCTAAGTTATAAAAATTCTATGAAAGTTTTGCTATCTGCCTACTCAATAGAAAATATCAGAGATACTCAAGTCTATATTCAGGCACTAAGGTTTAGGAAGGCAGGAATGCAGGATGGCAGGCAGGCAGAAAGGCAGGTAGACATTTTTAATAATGTTGCAATATGTCCCCACATCCTTTATACATTCTGCTTAAGGGCATCTAGATTGGTTGAGCAAAATATTTCCATAATGACATAATAGTAGCTATGTTTTGTTGTAAATTTTATCAAGTCTAAGTTATAAAAATCTGTGAAAGCAGGGGCTGGGGATATGGCCTAGTGGCAAGAGAGCTTGCCTCGTATACATGAGGCCCTGGGTTCGATTCCCCAGCACCACATATACAGAAAACGGCCAGAAGTGGTGCTGTGGCTCAAGTGGCAGAGTGCTAGCCTTGAGCAAAAGGAAGCCAGGGACAGTGCTCAGGCCCTGAGTCCAAGGCCCAGGACTGGCCAAAAAAAAAAAAAAATCTGTGAAAGCTTTGCTGTTTGCCTGCACTTGAGAACACATCGAAGAAACTCATGTAAATATTCAGACACTAGGGGTCACGAAGACAGGCAGGGAGGCAGGCAATCAGGCAGGGAAGCCCACAGACATTTTTAATAATGTGTATAACATTCCCCAAATCCTTTGTAAATTGTGCTTATGGGCAGCCATATTCGTTTAGCAAATAATGTCCATAATGACATAACAGTAGCTATGTTTGTTGTAAATTTTTTCAACTCTAGGTTATAAAAAATTCCATGAAAGTTTTGCTATTTGCCTGGTCAATAGACATCATCTCAGAATCTCAAGTCAACATTCAGACACTAGGGGTTAGGCAGGCAAGCAGGCATCTTTAATAATGTGTACAACATTCTCCCAAATCTTTTATACATTTTGCTTAAGGGCATCCAGATTGCTTGAGCAAATAATGTCCATAATGACACAATAGTAGCTAGATTTTGTTGTAGATTTTTTCAGGTCTAAGTTATACAAATGTATGAAAGTTTTTCTATTTGCCTGCTCAACAGACAACATCGTAGAAACTCAAGTCAATATAGAGGCACTGGGGGTTAGGAAGGCAGGTAGGCATTTTAGTAATGTATACAACCTTCCCTTTAACCTTTTATATATGGTGCTTAAGGGACGCTGGATTGTTTGAGAAAATAATGTCCATAAAGACATAATAGCAGCTATATTTTGTTGTAAATTTTTTCAAGTCTAAGTTACAAAAATTCTATGGAAGTTTTCCTATTTTCCTGCTCAATAGAAAACATCATAGACAACAAACAGTACAAGAAATGTATCCAATGCCCAACGTATGATACTGTAACCTCTCTGTACGTCAGTTTGATAATAAAAATTTGAGAAAAATAAAATAAAATAAAAAATAAAAAAAAAAAAAAAAAAAAGAAAACATCATAGAAACTCAAGTCAATATTCAGGCAATAGAGGTTTGGCAGACAGGCTGCCCAGGATTCCCCCAAATCCTTTATACATTGCTCTTAAGGGCAGTCAGATTGGGTGAGCAAATTATGTCCATAATGACATAATAGTAGCTATGTTTTTTGTATTTTTTTCAATTGTAAGTTATAAAAATTCCATCAAAAATTTTCAATTTACCTTCTCAATAGACAACATGGTAGAAACTCAAGTCAATATTCAGGCACTAGGGATGAGGAAGGCATGTAGGCAGGCAGGCAGGCATTTTTAATTATGTATATACAACATGCCTCCAAATCCTTTATATATTGTGCTTAAGGGAAACCAGATTGGTTGAGCAAATAATGTCCATAAATAACATCACAGTACCTATGTTTCTTGTGAATTTTTTCAAACCCAAGTTTTAAAAATTCCATGAAAGTTTTGCTATTTGCTTGCTCAATAGACAACATCGTAGAAACTCAAGTCAATATTCAGGCACTGGAGTTAGGAAGGCAGGTAGGCAGGCAAGCAGGATGCAGCAGAAAGGCACACATTTTTAATAAAGTACACAACATGCCTCCAAATCCTTTATACATTATTCTTAAGGACAGCCATAAAGGTTGAGTGAATAATGTCCATAGTGAAATAATAGTAGCTATGTTTTGTTATAAATTTATTCAAGTCTTTTCATAAAAATTCTATGAAAGTTTCGTTATTTCCCTGTTCAGTAAACAACATAGAAACTCAAGTCAATATTAAGGCACTAGTGGTTAAGCAGGCGGGCATGTCGGCACTGCGGCAAGCTGTCAGGTAGGCATTTTTAAGGTATTCATTATGCCCCCCAAATCCATTATACATTGTGCTTAAGGGCAGCCAGATTATTAGAGCAAATAATGTCCATAATGTCATAATAGTAGCTATATTTTGTTGTAAATTTTTTCAGGTCTAAGTTATAAAAATTCCATGAAAGTTTTGGTATTTCATCTCAATAGACAACATCATAGATACTCAAGTCAATATTCAGGCACTAGAGTGGCTAAAGAGAAGCTCAGGAGGTGTGGCTAAGATCTCTCCTATGACATGCACAGATACCATGATAGAGCAAGGTCATGCCATTGCCCCCGATGAAGCTGGGTGTTGGGTGCTGGGTTTTGGTGGCTCAAGCCTGTCATCTACACAGGAGGCTGAGATCTGAGAATCACAGTTCAGTCCTCCCAGAAAGGAAAGTCCATGAGCCTCTTGTCTCCAATGAACCACCAGAAAAGTGGAACTGTGGCTCCTAGTGGTAGAGGGCTATCCTTAAAAGAGCTCAGGGACAGTGCCCAGGTGGCAAGTTCAAGCCCCAGGACTGACAGAAATAAATGAAGCTGAAAGGGTCGAGAAGCGCATCTGCGGAATGGAGGACACCAAGAGATGTTCTCATGCAAAAGCAAAGGGTTTATTGCAGGACCAGCATGCCTCCATCACATTTGAAAATATGTAGTTTATTTTGTATATTTTTTCAAATGCTGGTATGCAGATGTAACAATTTCAAGCACAGCTGTGATATGCACTGTGCCTGTCAGCTCATGCACTTTGCTCCCCAGTAGTGTGCTCTAGAGGCTACCGCTGAGTTCCTCAACACTCCTGTTATTTAAGTGCTTTTGTAATACTATAGCTCACCAAAACCAAACACTTCTTTAACTCAATTCCTCTTTAACTCAATTTAAAATATGAGTATACCTTTTGAAGGATAAACTATTTGAAACTTTAACCCAAATATAATAGCATAATGATTACATAAATGTGACCACTTCTGGTTATTTCCAGTGTGTTTGTACATAATTTTTGTTACATTGGTATTTTGGGGAAAATAAAGTAAGCATATTAAGTAACTGTTAAAAGTTTAGATTCCCCAAGGGAATTTGGCTTTTTATTGTTCACTCAGGAAATTATGCTAAAACCTCATATGGCTGTTTGTCCACTCTGTAGATGCTCTGCTGACTTTTCCTTTGTGCTTTGAGAGAATATCTTCAGGCATACTGCTATGTCTTTTCTGTAGATACGATATTTCTATGTCATGAGGTTCTCCTCTTCATTTCTAAAACTGACTCTTGCCTTATGTCTGCATTCTAATGTCTGTGTTGCTGCAATTTATTTTTTGCCTTTTATGTGTTCAGTATGTTTTCCAGGTACTCTTCCTTCTAGTTTTTTTATACTCTGCTGCCTTTAATATGCCTTTTAAAATGAAACAAAAACCTGACATTTTGATTCTGCTTTACTTTATGCACTGGCTTACATGTTATAAGCAGCATGAAATCTAACATCAAAACAACATTATATTTTATTTACCTGTATACCCCAATTAATTCCTTTTGCTGGTTACCTTCCATCGTCTCAGTGTATCTTCTCAAACTTTCCACTGTTCTCTTCCCTTTTAACTATCTGATTTCCTTTGGATTGACTAGTATCGTCTCACATATTTTCCTTCTGTTAATTTTTTGTTTTGTTTTGTTTTTGGCCAGTCCTGGGCTTGGACTCAGGGCCTGAGCACTGTCCCTGGCTTCTTTTTGCTCAATGCTAGCACTCTGCCACTTGAGCCACAGCGCCACTTCTGGCCATTTTCTGTATATGTGGTGCTTGGGAATCGAACCCAGGGCCTCATGTATATGAGGCAGGCACTCTTGCCACTAGGCCATATCCCCAGCCCTCTGTTAATTTTTAAGTTTTATACTTTTTGGCTAAAGTACTTTTCTCTATCTACTTTTAATAAGTGATCATCTTAGTGATTACAATATCAATGTAATTTTTATTTTTTTCAATTGTTCTTAGAGTGCGTTTTGAGTCCCCCTGGAGATCCTTGTGTATTTTTAGAGGTCTTACATAGTCAAAACTACTTAATGAAGTATATGATATTTATTTTTTCCTCATTTCTATCATAAATGTAGAGCAGATATGCTGTAGAAGCCAAATGATGACTGACATCACAAATAAATGTTCTCATGTGTTGCTTTCATGAGGCTATATTCATTATATTATTTGTGTTAAACAAATTGATATATTTTAAATGGAGAGTTATATTTTCTTGTATAGGAAACAATAGAAATATAACTCCACTAAAAATCTTTTTTCTTTAAGTTTTTTTTTTTTTTTGCCATTCCTGGGGCTTGGACTCAGGGCCTGAGCACTGTCCCTGGCTTCTTTTTGCTCAAAGCTAGCACTCTGCCACCTGAGCCACAGCGCCACTTCCGTCCATTTTCTGTATATGTGGTGCTGGGGAATTGAACCCAGGGCCTCATGTATATGAGGCAAGCACTCTTGCCACTCTGCCATATCCCCAGACCCTAATTTTTTTTTTTTTTGCCAGTCCTGGGCCTTGGACTCAGGGCCTGAGCACTGTCCCTGGTTTCTTCCCGCTCAAGGGTAGCACTCTGCCACCTGAGCCACAGCGCCCCTTCTGGCCGTTTTACATATATATGGTGCTGGGGAATGGAACCAAGAGCTTCATGTGTAGGAGGCAAGCACTCTTTCCATTAGGCCATATTCCCAGCCCCACTAAAAGTCTTTGAAGTCTTCTCAAGTTTAAAACGTTAAGCAAACCTACAGCTGACTGAAGCCTATACTTCTAGGTACTTTAGAGGAGGCTGAGACTTGAGAATCAAATTGACATCAGCTCGAGAAAAAAAGTCTAAAAGACTCCATCTACAATAAACCAGGAAAATACTGGCCTAGATGCATGGCTCAACTGGTGGACCCTTAGGAGTGAACAAGAAAGCCAGGCAAGAGTGGAGGATCTTGAGTTCAAGCCCCATTATTATCACCAGAAACAAAGAAATATATTGAGGGAAACTTTTTTTTAGAACTATGTTACTTAGATCTTTTCACAGAGAATATTTTGGAAATTAACACTTTTTTTCAAAATGAATCCATGACAACTAAAATACAATATTAAATGTAGCTTATATCATCTTCAAATAGTGCAGAAAACTGAGATTACTTTGTTCAAAACTACCTTCTACTAAATTTGAATATTTCTGTCAAATTATAATTCATAACAAATCTATGCAAAATTTTCATCTACTTTCTCTTTCCCATTTTTAGCATCTGTGTCTCTGGGTCATCCATTATGCTGGGTTCTTCACAATTGATTTTATCACTTAATTTCTACCTGTTATTAAATCTGAATCTCATCTTCAATTTCTGTTGTATGTAAAGTGTGGTCTGGCTCTCATTTTCATTCTATTCATTGAAGGTTAACTTGAATGATATGCTGCCTTACCTTGTTTCTTTTGAAAAATCAGTTAGCCTAATTGTAGAAATGTCGTATGTCATAGAAATGTAATATTTTGGCTTGGGAAGTGGCTCAGAGGTAGAGTGGTTATATAGCTCTCACAAAGCCCCTTATTCCCACACACACTACACACACATACACACACACACACACACCATAATTTTTTAAGCTTGTTGTTATTGTAAATGTGATATGCAGAGGGGGTAAGGTAATGAGTACATTTTTCCTTTTTTAACCTACAACAAAAATGCATCTTTTTGTTTTAATTAACTTTAAGCGGTTGCCATTTAGCAAGGCAGTTTATGAATACAGTATATCTTGATCAATGTGATGCCTTTCAACATTCTCACCCATTCCTCCTCTACCCATCCCTTTCCTCACTCTTACTTCATTTTGTAGGATATACATTGTATTCTTTTCTAAAATGTATTTTTATTGGTATTGTAGAGATGGTATGCAGAGGGTTTAAGTTACATGTGTCATGTAATGAGTAAGTTTCTTACTGAACCACATACAGTTTTTTAAAAGTTCTGTTTTGTCCCCCCCCTGGATTTTGGCCACTTTAATATGCATTGCTTAACTGGTATTCTGAATACTCATGATGAAGTACCACAGTGTGATAATAAGTTGGTTAACCCTTTTTGTTTGCGAATTTGAGAAAGTTTTCATGTATTATCTCTTTAACTGTGTCTTCTGTCATCTTTTTCGGTCTATTGAAACTCAAAAGCATTTCATACTCTCATTGTAATTATTTTCTTTTATTCTTCGTTTTTCTCCAATTTTTGCCTGTGACGAATTTTTTCTATAAATTTTTAAAGAATGTTTGATAGTTTCTTCAATGATTAAAATCTGTTGTTAGCCACAAGTGTAAATTTTAAATATCTATCAATCTAATTTATAAGTAAAGCACTTTACAACTTTTCCTGGTGAATGTTTCAAGTTCTTGTCTTATCTTCTTGCATATGGAAAGAATAGTTTATATACTGAAATATTCCAACATCTGGAAATTTTCAGTTCACTTTTCTCATGTGCTATTCTTCTGATATACTTTAGGAGAAGCATACAAATTTTAATTTTTACATTCTTGCTTATTATTGTAGTGCTGCAGGAAACTTAATAGCAAAATTTATCCATGTTTACAGCAATAAATAAACTATTTCAGTTTCTACTCGACCATGGATTTTCCTAGTTTTTTTTTCATATTTTATAAATATATAGCACTTTAAGAATATTATTTTTGGACTGGGAATGTGGTTTAGTGGTACAGTGCCTGCCTAGCATGTGTGAAGCCCTGGCTTCGATTCCTCATCACCACATAAACAGAAAAAGCTGGCAGTTGTGCTGTGGCTTAGGAGTTAGCATGTTAGCCTTGAGCAAAAATAACCCAGGGACAGTGCTCTGGATCGGAGTCTAAGCACAAGGATTGGCAAAAAAAAAAAGAAAAAAGAAAAAGAAAAAGAAAAAGAAACACACACATACACAAACTTTTGTCAGCTTTATAAGGAAACTTTAGTTGTTAAGTTGTCTGAAGTTGCTTAATGCAACACAACTACTAGAGGCAAAATCTAATTCCTTCCTATAGACCATAATATGTGTGCATACATATGTACCTATATACACACACATACACCTGTTTGTCCATGTCCTTATAATGTCATTTCCTTTTTGAAATTAACTACTCAGATTTCTCTTTGAAATTATGAGATTTGATTTTTATGTATATAACAATATATGTAATACCACATTAGTGTTGCAGCTGGTTTTTATGACTAGTTTCATTATGATGTAAAATTTAAAACACACACCAGCAATCTAAGAGATTAAAGAATACATAATTTAAAAAGGAGAGAACTTTAGTTAAAATTCTTGTTCCAACTTACACTAACTTTCATTCACCCATTAAGCTAATTTGTTTAAATCACGATTTGTTACTTTGCTACAGTTGCACTGGACAGGACCACATTGAACAACAGTACAGACAACCCAGCTGTGACAACCTTAGCAAAGAAAATCTAGGCTGTGCACTGCCTTGAGGCTAGAAGGCTTTTCAATTTTACTGTGGTGAGCATGAGAAAGAATCCTAAGATTCCACTGGCACAGCAGCTGCCAAGGAATCGGTGGAAGGACAGGAACAGGAAGCCCAGGACACTGGAGAGTTCACTTGTGGGATGAGATACAACTGTCAGGTGCACTACATTGATTATGTAGTTTACATACTAGGCTTCGGGGAATTTCTGAAGTAGTTTATAAGATCCTACATAGAATATGTGAATTACAGCCCAGAAATATCTACCTGGATCAAACTGGGTGTCATTGAAGGGAAGGCAGCCCACAGCAGCCAGGAGGAAGAGGACATTACATGTTTTTGTGGGAGATGTTTTCTCTTTCCAAAAACACTTCTGGTACCCACAGACAATAACTTCAGCTACATTATGCAAAGTGAGAAACACAGGAACAGCTAATCTGGACAAGGACCTGGACCCAGCATATATTATCCCCACAAACACCATGGAAGTGGGAAGCCACGTGGAAATATCAGATTTTTGAACAGCAGTTGATCTCCACCCAGCCCAGTGTCTATGATACATGAAGCAAAAATGCACCAACAAATGTCTGCCACCCTTGGAATAAGATAGGATAGGTAAATTTCAGGACAGAAAGGACATACTTGAGGACATACTTGTTCTAGAGGTAAAAAGCCAGGTAGCAGATACAAAAGGTGAGGACCACGAGGGTCCTCCTCATGCCCATCTGTCAGCTTGCCCTCCACGTCCAGAGATGCTTGGCCTGGGAGCCCCAGGCCATCCCTTAGCTCTGTTTATACACATCTGTTTTCTTAAAGAAGTAGGAGTAGCACACAATACTAGCCCAACAACACACCTATTCCATTGGCCATACTGGTAACACAGAAAAAAAAAAAAAAAAAAGGAAAACTCAGTCGCAAAATAAAAATAAATTATATGAGAGTGGAAGTGTATCTCCTCACATGGGGTTTTGTTAAGAGAAAAATGAATTTTAAATAAGTTTCACAGTCTGTCATATTCATGTAATTAATACTTAGTTATATGTTTGACTTTTACAATAATTAAATAATGGAAAAGAGAGAAATGGCTCCTATCTTGCGGCTTTCTTTTGAAAATGGATCAAGTATCTCTAAGAGCCAGAGGCAATGAATAGCAAACATTGATACTTGATATACAAAACATAACAGCATATTCTATATCCATATGAAATAAAGGATTAGTCCAACATTTCTGTAAGGCCCATTCTGGTGTTTGGGCCTGCCAGATGTGTCTCTGTCAGTTATGTCCATTGCTAACTTATCTATCTTCTATCTTCACAATAAAATGACCCTAATTGGAAACTAATGGGGGGAGTCATTAGACTCTTTAATAAATAAATATTTTATAGTAAAAACTGGAAACATAAATCATGCTATTTGGGTTGCATAAATGATCACGTGATAAATGGTGAGTAAAACACAAAGATTTATGAAAGGTTCATTTTTACATACTAAAGCAAATATGTTTTGGTATAATTTTGTTATGAATTAACCTAATAATTTTATCAAAGATCTTAATATAAGAAGATATAGAAATGGAATCTCAATGTTGTTTTGATTTGCATTTCTTTTATGGCCAGTGATGTAGATATGTCTCTTGGCCATTCTCATTTCCTCATCAGAGAAGTCTCTTTTTAAGTCTTTAGCACACTGGATGAGGGGGCTATTGGTTCTTTGCGGTTTTGTTTTAGAGGAAGGCAATTTTTTTAGTTCTGCATATATTTTAGATATGAGGCCTTTGTCCGTTGAATGGCCAGTAAAGAACATCTCCCAATCTGTGGGATTTCTGTTCATCTTGCGAGCTAAGTCCTTTGCACTGCAGAAGCTCTGCAGTATAGCTATACCCTTATGAACACATAAGATGATGCTAAGTGAAATGAACTTCATGTTATGGAAATGATTATTAGATCAAAGTTGTAACTACTTTCAAAGTGCCATGTGTAACTGTAGCTTGTATTATTGGTGATCTTCTTGTATGACCTTCCTGTGGTTGTACCTACACTATATCTTTATCTTATCAGAGTATATTGGAAACCTAGTATACTGGTATTAGAACATGGAAATTGAAAAGGAATACCAAAATCGAGAGACACAGGGTAAAAAAAGACAAACAACTACATAAACAATACTTGCAAAACTGTTTGGTGTAAACGAACTGAACAACTCATGGGGGGGAAGGGAAAGGGGGAGGGGAAATGAGGGATGAGGTAACAAACAGTACAATAAATGTATCCAAATCCTAATGTATGAAACTGTAACCTCTCTGTAATTCAGTTTGATAATAAAAACTTAAAAAGAAAGAAGATATAGAAATACACTAAGAATTCTGTTTTGACATTTTGAGTTTTGACAGTGCTATTGACATTTTTCTCAGTCCACATAGTTGGTGTGAAATGCAGGAGCACAATCCCCTGCAAGGCAAACTGTATTCCCCAGCATTCCTTGCCCTGCTAGGCTTGTCTTTATAATGTTGTCATAACTGATGGAAATCAATTGAATGTTGCTAAATAGTACATTATCAATATAACATGCAAAATGCAGAAGAGTTCACATTTTTCTGATATTTTATACTAGAAAATGTCCTGCATTACAAGGAAGTTTTAGAAGAAAATTTTGGTTTTGAGCCTAGAAAATAAAGAACCAAATCCCGATACATGTACACTCACATAGGAAAGGGCTTTAATAATATTTAAAAGCTATGTCAGCATATATAGTTAATTGACTAAAAATAAACAAATTGTTGTATTCACATTTGAATATACATGGAGTGGGAATTTTAAAGATTAATTATATATTAATCACCATGGATGTTATCGCTGTTTCTCAAAGAAACTTTAGAGCCACCATTTTCCAGTTGAAACTTTCCATTTGAAACTTTTAGTTGTTAGCAGTAAGTTTTCGATTTAGCCTGGAATCATTATCAATAAACAAATATCAAATTGTGCTGCGATGAACATTGATTTGCTGGTGTATTTAGTGTGATTTTCTTTGTAGTTTTTTGGGGAGATGCCCAAAAGCGAGGGCGCTGGCTCATAGGGAAGCTCTATGTTTAGCCTTCTGAGGAATCTCCATACCACTTGCCAGAGTAGCTGAACCAGTTTACATTCCCACCAAAAATGAAGTAGGGTTCCCTTTTTGCCATATCCCCTCCAACATTTGTTATTGTTAGTTTTCTTGATACAGGACATTCTTACTGGGGTGAGACGGAATCTCAATGTTTTTTTTATTTGCATTTCTTTTATGGCCACTGATGTAGAGCACTTTTTCAGTGCTGTAGAGCACAATTTGTCATAGCTAGAATATGGAACCAATCCAGATACCCCTCAGTAGACGAATGGATCAGGAAAATGTGGCACATATACACAATGGAATTTTATGCCTCTATCAGAAGGAATGACAGTTCCTTATTCATAGGAAAATGGAAAGACTTGGAAAAATTATACTAAGTGAAGTGAGCCAGACCAAAACAAACATGGACTTGATGGTCTCCCTCATAAGGAATAATTAGCACAGGTTTAGGCAAGTCACAGCAGAGGATCACGAGAGCCAAATAGCTATAACTTTATGAACACATAAGATGATGCTAAGTGAAATGAACTCCATGTTATGGAAATGACTGTTATATCACTTTTGTAACTACTTTCAACGTTCTATGTGAAACTATAGCTTCTATTATTGATGATCTTCTTGTATCCCCTTCCTGTGATTGTACCTGCACTATCTCTGTATGTTATCTGAGTACATTGGAAACTGTGTATACTGGTATCTGAACTAGGAAACTGAAAGGTGTTGGGAACCCTTTCATCCTCGCTGGAGTGCGGCCCAATGTGCAAAACTTGGCATTGTGTAGACGCGAGAATGTTCCTCTCCTGTCCCTGAAATGAAGGACACAGAACATGCAGGCATCTCGGGGTAAGATTCTGGAACTCCCGTCCTTTTACTCAGGGGAGGGGTTTATATGACAGTAATGGCAGCAGGAAGGGGAGGGACTAACTGGATACTAGTGATAGGCTGATGAGCTGTCCATCACAGTGATGTCATGATGGAACTTCCCCAAGAGGCAAAGATCACAGCCCACAGAACCACTCCCTGGACCTGGTCCAGCGCCATTTTGACACACACATGGCCAAGGTGGAAGGTGGGGCTGGTCAGAACTGCCTTTCCAGTTCCTACCCAGGGAAAAGGTAGGAGTGGATAAGAGCCATGCAGCCCCAGGGCGGGAGAAGAGGCAGGCCTCTTGGGACTGCCCCTTATAGGTACAGCCAGAGCACAACATCAGGGAATACAAAAATTGAGAGACACAGGGTAAAAAAGACCATCAACTACGAAAGCAATACTTGCAAAACTGTTTGGTGTAAATGTACTGAACAACTCATGGCGGGGGGAAGAGAAAGGGGAAGCAGGGAGGCAGTGAGGTAGGAGGTAACAAACAGTACAATAAATGTATCCAGTCCCTAATGTATGAAACTGTAACCTCTCTGTATTTCAGTTTGACAATATAAAATATTTTTTAAAAAACTAGTGTTCTTCTATGAGGGCCCAATATATGAGAGACCAAAACTGATGACAATTCTTATTGAGGTAAGATCACAGTGGGCATGAGATCAGAATGGTCATAGACCCTAATGCAGTTGGGTTCATACTGGGAATGGAATAATAATGAGTGTGAGATTACAATGGGGGTGAAGTTTTAGTGAGATAAGTTCCCCCACTGGTGTGAAGTACTAGTTGGCTTGAGGTCAAATAGTGTTCAGCCCTAATGGATGAGAGATCATAATGTTATGAAGTCACAATGTATATGAGGTGTAATGTATGTGAGATCATAATGGGTGTGAGTTCACAATGAAAATGTGGTCATATTGGGTGTAATGTCATAGTGAATTTGGAGTCACAATGTTGTGAGGCCACAGGTGAATGAGGTCAGAACAGATGTGAATTCATAATGCATGCGAGGCCTTAATAGAACCCGAGGTTCCAGTGGGTTTACATCTTAGATGATGTGATGTTATGTCACAGAGGGTATATAGTGAGTGTGAGCAAATAGTGTGTGTGAGGTCACAATGGGTGTGAGGTTCAAATCTACATGATTACACACTGGGTATGAGGTTATGGTGAGCATGCTATCCTACTGGATGTGTAAGATCCTAGTATTTGTAAGGTCTAATGAGTATGAGGTCACAATAAACATGAGGTCAAAAGTTGTATAAGATTCTTATTGCTTTTTGTATTCACACACAGGTGTGTGAGGATCTAATATGTGTACAGTGAATATGCTGTCACAATAGTTGTGTGGTCACAATGGTTTTCAGGTCCTAATGGTGTGTGTTTGAATCCACAGTAAGAATGTTTCTAATAAGCATGAGGACAGTGGGGTTGTAGTCCTAATGGATCTGAGATCACAATGACTTAGATCAAATAGGCTTAGCTTTTTCTGGGTGTGAGGTCACATGGGTATGAAGTAACAATGAGAGTTAGATCTTTATGAGCATGTGATCCTAATGAGTATGAAGTAAAAAAATGGATATATCTAATGAGAAGTATGAAGCAACAATGATTGTCAGGTCCTAATGGTTTTGAGGTCACAGTGGGCATTAGTCCTAATGACTGTGATGTCCTAATGTGTGCGAGGTCAAAATAAGTAGGTATCTTAGGTCATAATAGGCATAAGGTTGCAGTGGATGTGTGGTTACAACAGGATTGTGGTCATAACTGGTTTGAAGTGACAATGTGGTTGACAGTGTAACAGTGGGTGTAAGGTCATACATGCTGTCATAATGGCCAATAGGCCCGGATGGGTGTAGGTGAATAGCTATGATGTACTGTCAGGTATTTGAGGTCCCATTGGGATGCAAAATGGGTGTTGAATTTCTAAAGGGCATGAAGTCACAGTCGGTGTGAGTTTGTAATGTGCATGTTGTCCCAATGGGTTTGTGATTCCAATGGGTATTAAGTCCTAATAGGTATATGGTATACGGTCACAATTGGCATGAATCTTAAAAGGTAATATCATTGTGAGTGTCAGATCCAATTGAAGGGATGGGTATGATATCCTAATGAGTGAGTCTGTCTGTAAAGTCACAATGAGTTTGGAGGTCACAATGGGTATTAGGTATTAGTTGATGTGAAGCCAAAATGGGCACAATTTCACTATGGGTATGATATCCTAATGGGTGGGAGGTCCTAATATGCATGAAGTCACAGTGAATGTGGGGTCACTATGGCAGTGAAGCATGAATGTGAAATGTCGTCAAAATGGGCATGAAACCACATGGGCATGAAGATACAATGGATGTGAGATCCTATGATTTTGAGGTCATCGTGGGTATGAAATGATAATGGATAATGGATAAAAGGTAGAAATAACTGTGATGTCACAGGGTCACAGATAAATGGTCCCATCACAGAGAAAGCCCAATTCCCAGCCCAAAACAGAGCTGAATTCCATAGCCAGCTATGCCCAGGAGGCCGCCTGGCCAAGGAAAGAGGAACTTCCCGCAGACAAGTGACTCTCAGCCATGTAAACGAGGGCAGAGATGCCCCACCCTGCTGAGTCCACAGCCTATTCAAAGCCAGGAGTTAAAGGCAGCAGTCTCACAGCAGACGACAGGAGCTAAGGTTCCCAAGACTGTTCACATCCCCCACCTACAGAGGGCACCCAAGACCTACCTGCAAGTTGTGCAAACCACAGAGCCCCAAGATTTCCCTAACAGGGGAGGCGGGTCAAAGCATATCCATCCCCTGAAAGCTGAAAGCAAGTCAAATGAGCCAAGCATCAAAATAGACTGCAAACCATCTCAAGGAGAAAGCCCACCCAAACAAAGAAGACTCCATTTTTTAAAATATCTTTTAAACTTTTTTTTTTCATTTCTAATTCCTCGTTGGTTTTTTGTTTTCCATTTTAATTTGTTTGTTTTATTAGTTTTTTTTTAGTTGTTTTTCTATTTTTTAAAATAATTTTTCTCAGTTTTGTGCATTTGTCTTTCTTTAAAATTACTTTCCTATGAAATAATACCCTCACTCTTTTCAGCTAACTCTCCATTGTCTATCATTTTAACCTTGTTCTTTCTACTGATTCTACTCTTCTCCACATTTCCACGTCACTGACACTAAGCCAAAATCATCTCCCTCCCCCATACATTTTACTCTATTCTCTTTACTACCTCTAACTTACCCTTCTTACTTACTGCCTGGACCTCCAGATTCCATTTACCCCTGGTTATTGGATAGAGGGTATCCCTGCTCAATCCGAGTGAATCAAAGGCGTTCAAAGAGAAAGCCAGCCAGTCCAAAAAGAACATAAGAACAAAAATTACTCATATGGTTGTAACAATAAATAACTAACTACTGAAAACAGAGGTCAAGATTGGTTGTTATATCAAAATTTTGTTCTTTAGGACCACCAAATCTAATTTTATATACAGGTATACAAGGTAACTATATATAATTGTGCAATTCTAAGATTTACACAACAGTGCTTGGTAAGGTCTGCTTTGGGTCTTAAATGGTACTGAAAAGTGCTTGTAGATTGGCATTTCCAATCCAAATGGGCAGAAGAAAAACAAGAAAGATGGCAAATAATGGAGTCTCTCCCACTCAAACCAAGTAGGAAGCAGTGCAATCAAAGAAAGAAGAGAATCCTCAAAATGCTCTACAAAGTTTACTGATAAAAATGATAAATGAAATGTTTGAATCTCTTCAGTCAAATACTCTAGAGCGTAAGTAGGCAAAGCAAAACTTAATAGAGAATTTCATGGCCGCCAAAAATAGAAAGATAAATGAAGTTCAAGAGTCAAATGAAAAGATAGCTACCTAGGTAAAGATTTGAGAGACATCACTCAAAAACAAATTAATGTAGTTAATGAACTAGAGGTCCATGCAGGACCTAAGAGATAATTATAGCTGGGACATGGAAATCATCAGGAAAAACCAGTCAGAAGGAAAAGAGATTCGAAATCAAGTAGCTAGCCTATAGTCCCGACTGACTGAAGGAGAAGACTGAATCTCAGGACCTGAAGATTCCCTAGAATCTATGGTGAAGCATCAAAAATAAATACAAAACAAATCCAATTGACAAAACAGATCACTCCAGGAGCTTCAAGACACAATCAGAAAACCCAATTTAAGGATAATAGGTATTGAGGAAAACTTGAAGAAAGAAGTTAATGGAATAGGCAACCTATTTAACAAAATATTAGCTGAGAACGTCCCACATATCCAGAAGGATAGGCCTATACAGATACAAGAAGCATTTAGAACCCCAATCCGACCAGACTAGAATAGGACATCCCAACAAAACATTGTGATCAAAACAGTATCAATAGAATCCAAGGAAAGAATCCTTAAAGCTGTTAGGGAGATGAAAACAATCACATATAAAGGAAAAGCAATCAGAATTACCCCAGACTTCTCAGCAGAGACCATGAAAGCAAGGAAAGTCTGGAATGAGGTATACCAAACCCTAAATAAAAATAATTACCAACCAAGAATACTGTACCCAGCCAAACTCTCATTCATAGCTGAAGGTAAAAAAAAATCTTCCAAAGTAAGGAAAATCAGAAACAATATATCTCCACCAAACCAGCTTTACAGAATACCTTCAAAGGTGTACTATACAGGGAAATTAATCAAGATTCCAATACAGACAGAAAAATGAACACTAAATAGAAAACCATAATATTAGATCAAGAAATGGGAAGACACAGCTTTTAACAAGATAGATATAATGAAAGGAACAAACAAGCATCTCTCAATGCTAACTATCAACATTAATGGAATTAATTCTCCAATCAAATGACATAGGCTCATAAGTTGGATCAAAAATCAAGATCCATCTTTCTGCTGCCTCCAAGAGACACATCTATTCAGCAAAATAAACCTCTTCTAAAAGTGAAAGGCTGGAATAAAATCTATCAAGCAAATGGCCCCCATAAGCAGGCTGGCGTTGCAATTCCAGTATCAGATAAAATTGACTTCAAATTAAAAATGGTAAGAAGAGACAAAGAAGGTTACTACATTCTAAGAAAGGGATCTCTCCTTCAGGAGGCTATAAGCATCCTAAATATCTACACACCAAATACAGGAGCACCCAACTGCATCAAACAAACACTACTGACTCTAAAACACTCAAAGACCAAAACACATTGATAGTTGGAGACTTTAACACTCCACTGTCACATCTGGACAGATCAACACGCCAAAAACTGAACAAAGAAACCACAGAACTAAACAACTGCATAGACCAACTAGACTTAACCGACATCTACAGAATATTCCATCCAGCAACAACGGATTACTCAATAATTTAGGCAGCACATGGAATATTCTCCAAAGTAGATCACATCTTAGAGCACAAAGAAAATCTGTACGAATTCAGAAGCATCAAAACAATTGCCTGCATTCTCTCAGACCACAATGGAATAAAATTAGAGCTCAACTCAAACAGCCACCTCAGAAAAACCTACAGTACATGCAGACTAAACAACACACTGCTGAACCATCAGTGGGTCACTGAAAAAATTAGAACAGAAATTCAAATGTTTATGGAATTCATCGAAGATGAGTACATAAAGTACCATCTCCTTTGGGACACAGCAAAGGCAGTACTCAGAGGGAAATTTATATCTCTGACGGCCTACACCATCAAACTTGAGAAACAGCAACTCAAGAACTTAAGGAAGCACCTAAATCTCCTCGAAAGAGAACAAAAAGCCAAACCCCAAATCTATAGACAGAAGCAAATAATTAAATTCAAATCAGAATTAAATGAATTAGAGACACACACAAAAAAGAATCGAAGCAATCAACAAAACAATGACTTGGTTCTTTAAAAAATTAACAAGATAGACTCCTGGCAAACCTGACCCCAAAACGAAGGCAAAACTTCCAGATAAACAAGACAGGTAACATCACCACAGAAACAACCAAAATTTAGAACACAATAAGTGACTATTGTGCAAACCTTTTGGCAACAAATTAGAGAACCTGGAAGAAATGGATGATTTCCTAGAAAAAAAATTGATATCCACAAACTCAACCATGAAGATTTAAGCCTTCCAAACAGACCCATATCCAGCATTGAAATAGAAATGGCAATAAGTGGTCTCCCATCCAAGAAAAGCCTAAGTCCAGACAGATGCACAGCTGAATTCTACAAGACCTTCCAAATAGAACTCACACCAATATTTCTCAAAATCTTCAATGAAATTGAAAGAGAAGGTTCACTAGCACACCCATTCTATGGAGCCAGCATAACTCTCATCCCAAAACCAGGCAGAGACTCATCACGGAAAGAGAACTGTAGACCGATATCCCTTATGAACATAGATGCAAAAATTCTCAAGAAAACAGGTCATCAAAAAAATCATATACCATGATCAAACTGGATTCATCCCAGGGATACAAAGTTGGTTCAATATATGGAAGTCAATTAATGTAATCTACCACATCAACCGGAGCAAGGTTAAGAACCACATGGTTATATCTCTGGATTTGGAAAAGGCGTTCGATAAAATCCAGCACCAATTCATGCTAAAAGCCCTGGAAAAACTGGGATTCTAGGGAATACTCCTGAATATAATAAAGGCAGTCTATGACAAACCAACAGCAAGCATAATTCTAAATGGTGAAAACCTAAAGCCATTCCTTTTAAAATCAGGAGCAAGACAGGGATGTCTTCTCTCTCCCCTTCTCTTCAACATGGTACTAGAATTCCTAATCAGAGAAATTAGGCAAGAAGAAAATGTAAAGGGGATCCAAATTGGAAATATGAAGTTAAACTTTCTCTCTCCTCAGATGAGATGATCCTATTCCTAAAGAACCCCATAGACTCTACTCCCAAGCTACTACAGCTGATGCAAAACTTTGGCAAAGTTGCAGGATATAAAATAAACCCTCAAAATGCCTTTCTATATCCTAATGACCTGAACGATGAGGCTGAAATGAGGACAGCATTTCTTTTTGCACTAGCCTAAAAAAACATAAAATACCTTGGAATAAACTTAACCAAGGTATTGAAAGATTTCTATGATGAGAACTTTAAAAACATGAATAAAACCACAGAAATGCCATCAGCACAACAATGTTCATCGCAGCACAATTTGTCATAGCGAGAATCTGGAACCAACCCAGATGCCCCTCAGTAGACGAATGGATCAGGAAAATAGGGTACATATACACAATGCAATTTTATGCCTCTATCAGAAAGAATGACATTGTCCCATTTGTAAGGAAATGGAAGGACTTGGAAAAAATTATACTAAGTGAAGTGAGCCAGACCCAAAGAAACATGGACTCTATGGACTCCCTTATTGAGAATAATTAGCACAGGTTTAGGCAAGTCATAGCAGAGCCTCACAAGGCCCAATAGCTATACCCTTATGAATACATAAGATGATGCTAAGTGAAATGAAATCCATGTTATGGAAACAATTGTTATATCAGAGTTGTAACTACGTTCAACATCTCATGTGTATCTGTAGCTTCTATTATTGATGATGTTCTTGTATCACCTTCCTGTGGTTGTACCTACACTATCTCTGTAATCTTATTTGAGTATATTGGAAATTGTGTATACTGGTATTGGAAGTAGGAAATTCAAAGGGAATACCAAATTTGAGAGACACAGGGTAAAAAAAAAACACAAACAAATACAGAAGCAATACTTGCAAAACTGTTTGGTGTAAGTGAACTGAACACCTCGGGGGGGGGGGGTGAAGGGAAATGAGGAGAAAGGGGGGTATGTGGGACAAGATAACAAACAGTACAAGAAATATATCCAATGCCTAATGTATGAAACTGTAACCTCTCTGTACATCCGTTTGATAATAAAAATTTGAAAAAGCAAACCAAAAAAAACATGAATAAAAAAATTGAGGTAGAACTAAGGAAATGAAAAAACCCTCCCATGCTCCTGGATTGGGAAGATTGATATAATCAAAATGGCAATATTACCAAAGGCTATCTACAAATTCAATGCAGTACCCATTAATATTCCAACTCCATTTTTTAATGAAATAGACGAAGCAGTCCAGAAATTTATATGGAACAATAAAAGACCCAGAATAGAAAAAACTATCCTAAGCAGAAAGAACAGTGCTGGAGGAATTACAATACCAAACTTCAAGCTGTATTATAAAGCTATATTAATCAAATCTGCTTGGTATTCGCACCTGAACAGGCCTGAAGACCAATGGAACAGAATTGAAGACCCAGAAATGAACCCACAGAACTATGCCTAATTAATTGTTTATAAAGAAGCTAAAAAATAATCTGAAAAACAGCCTCTTTAACAAATGGTGCTGGCAAAACTGGTTCAATACATACAACAAACTAAAACTAGATCCTTATATATCACCCTGCACCAAAATTATTTCCAAATGGATCAGCGACCTCAAAATTAAAACAGCCTGAAAACACTAAAAGAAGGAGTAGGGAAAACACTTGGGCTCCTTGGCACAAGATGAAACTTCCTTAAAAAAGATCCAGAAATTCTACAAATCAAAGAAAGTATGGACAAATGGGACTGCATCAAACTTCAGAGCTTCTGGAGGGCAAAGTCATAGCTCGCCAGATAAACAGAAATCTCACAGATTGGGAAAAGATGTTTACCGGCCATACAATGAACAAAGGCCTCATATCTAAAATATATGCAGAACTAAAAAAAATTACATTTCTCCAAACAAAAACGCAAAGAAACAATAGCCCTCTAAGCAAGTGGGCTAAAGACTTAAAAAAGACTTCTCTGATGAGGAAATGAGAATGGCTAAGAGACGTATGAAAAAGTGCTCTACATCACTGGACATAAAAGAAATGCAAATCAAAACAACATTGAGATTCCATCTCACCCCAGTAAGAATGTCCTATATCAAGAAAACTAACAATAACAAATATTGGAGGGGATGTGGCCAAAATGGTACCCTATATCATTGTTTTTGGGAATGTAAACTGATTTAGCAACTTTGGAAAGCATTATGGGGACTCCACAAAAGGCTAAACATATGGGAAAGTGGGAGGGAGGAGAGAGGAATGAGGGACGAGGTAACAAACAGTACAAGAAATGTACCCAATGCCTGAGTTATGAAACTGTAACCTCCCTGTGTATCAGTTTGAAAATAAACATATAAAAAATAGAAATGTACCCAAGGCCTAACGTATGAAACTGTAACATCTCTGTTCATCACTTTTGACAATAAATAAGAGGGGAAAAAAGTGTAATATCACAATGGGTAGAAGTTCACACCAACCCTGAGATTCTAATGAGTGGGTGCTCACAATAGGCATGTGGTCATGATTGGCATGTGGTGCTGATGAGGTGGGAGGTGTTAATGGCTTTGAGGTGCCAATGAATGTGAGTTCCTACAAGGTAGTGTGAGACCACAATGAGTGTAATTCAAGATGTTCATAAGATCCCAAATGAGTGTTGTGACAATGGGTCTAACGTCCTAAAGTGTTACAGGGTAAGTGATCACGGTTGGGGGTAAAGTCACAAAGGGTTGTGCATGCTCCCCATATGCATAAGGTCACTGTACATATGAGGTCCAAATGAGTAATATGCGTGATATCACAATGGATATGAGATCAAAATGAATGTGAATTCTTATTTGTTTTAGTTCACAATGGGCCTGTGTTATTAATTGAGGGCATGTATGAGGTGTGACATAACATTGTCATGACGGCACATTGTATGTGAGGTCCTTTACAGAGTAAGGAAAATAATGCTAATGGGGTTGTTATATCGCAATGGGTGAGAGATTTCAAGGGGTATGAGGTTCTAAACACTGTGAGGCAACATGGGCCTGAGGTATTAGTAGGGGGTGTGAGGTCCTTATGAGGTCCTAATTTGCAATAGTACTATCAAGTGTTAGTTCTCAATGGGCATGAGGTCCTAACGGATTTTAAGTCACAATTGGTGTGTGGTCACAATGGGTGTAAGGTTCAATTTTTTGTGAAGTCATAATGAGAGTGAGTTCACAAAGTGCATACATAGGTGACAATGTGCAGGAACTTAATGGAGTCACAGTAGATGTGAGGTCACAATGGGCATGAAATCCTAATAGATGTAAAACCATAATTGGTGTGAAGACACTATGGAAAGGAGGTCCTAATGTTTGGGAGATCACAATGGTATGAGTCCTACTAATGAGCATGAAGTTATAGTAGATGTCAGGTCTCAGTTGACTTAGGTAAAATTCAGTATGAGATTGTAATGACAATGACAATGACAATAGATATTAGGTCCTAAAAGAGGTGTGAGATCACTATATGAATATTTAATGTGAGTTCACAGTGAGATTGAAGGCACAATGAGTGTGAGGTCACAATTGGTGTGGTGTCATAATGAGCATGAGTGAAACTGGGTGTAGGGTTCTAATGGGGTATGAGGCTGCAATGAATACGAATATTGAATGTGAGGTCACAGTGAGATTGAAGGCACAATGAGTGTGAGGTCACAACTGGTGTGAGAGCCTAATATACGTGAGGTCAAAATGGACATGAGGACATAAGTGTCATAAGATTTTCAAGGATGAGAGGTGCTAATGAGGAATGTGATGTTACAGTGGGTAGGTGGTCATTGGACCTGAGAGCCTAATGGAAGTTTCACAATCGCAATGGGCATGAGGTAAATGGTGTGAGCTTCTAATGGGGGTACTAGATCAAAATAAATGTTAGGGACAAAGAAATGTGTAAGGTCAAACTATTAATGGCATGAGTTATTAATGAGGATGAGATCCCAGTAAAAGGGAGATCACAACTCCTCACAATGCTTACTGTGGTGAGATTACAGTGGGCATGAGATTAGAATGGTCATAGGTCCTAATGGAGTTGGGTTCATAGTGGGAATGGAGTAATAATGGGTGTGAGATTAAAATGGGTCTGTAGTTTTAATGGGATAAGTTCACCACTGTAGTGAAGTACTAGTTGGCTTGAGGTCAAATAGTGTATAGCCCTAATATGTGAGAGATCATAATGTTATGACATCACAATGTATATGAGATGTTATGTATATGAGTTCATAATGGATGTGAATTCACAATGAGAATGTGGTCATAATGGGGGTAATGTCATAGTGAATTTAGAGTCACAGTGTTGTGAGGCCACAAGTGACTGAGATCATAATAGATGTGAACTCATAATGCAGGTGAGGTCCTAATAGAAACTGAGGTTACATTGGGTTTACATCTTAGTTGATGTGATGTTAAGTCACAGGGTTATATAGTGGTTGTGAGGATATAGTTTGTCTGAGGTCATAATGGGTATGAAGTCCAAATCTGCATGATGACACACTGGGTATGAGGTTACAATGGGCATGATATCCTACTGTGTGTGTAAGATCCTCATATTTTTAAGGTCTAATGAGTATGAGATCACAATGAATATGAGAACAAAACTTGTATAAGGTTCTTATTGGTGTGTGTCTTCACAAACAGTGGTGTGAGGATCTAATAAGTGTTCAGTGAATATGCTGTCACCATAGTTGTGAGGTCACAATGGCTGTCAGGCCCTATCGGTGTGTGTGAATCCACAGTGAGAATAAGATCCAAATAAGGCTGAGGTCAGTGGTGTTGTAGTCCTAATGGATATGAGATCAAAATTAGTGAGATTAAATAGGCTTAGCTGTTACTGGCTATGAGGTCACATGGTTATGAGTTCAAATGAGTGTCAGATCCTAATAAGCATGTGATCCTAATGGATATAAAGTAAAAAATGTGTATGTTACTAATGAGAAGTATGAAGCCACAATGCATGTGAGGTCCTAATGGTTTTGAGATCACAGTGGGAATTAGTCCTAATGAGTATGAGGTACTAAATGGTGTGAGGTCACAATAAGTAGGTATCTTAGGTCATAATGGGCATAAGGTTGCAGTGGTTGTGTGGTCCCAATAGGCTTGTGGTCATAACTGGCTTGAAGTGACAATGTGTGTGACTGTAACAGTGGGTTCATGATGGAGCCTGCCGTCAGCGAAAGGAAATAATGATTGAGGGGGCGAGGATTAAAGAAAAGGAAAAATACAAGACAAGATACAAAAGACAAAAGAAAATTGATGGTGGTCGGGAGGTCTGCAGCTCAAGACTGTAACTCAAGACTGCAATCCCATTTATTCTTAACTTCCAGCTTATCTGCAGTTTGGGAACCAGGGAATGGCATAAGCTTACTAAAGTTCAAGAAAACAAAAAGGCTTTGAAATCAGCAATACCAGGTGGCAGGAAAGACAAGATAAAATTGATTTTTCAATATATGTACAATGCAAGGAAGGCATAGGAAAACCACCAGTAAAATTATCCCTGGGTTGAGCAATGTCATTAGTAGCCACTTAACATTAGTCAAAAAAGGAATATAGTGTTGAAATTGTTCAAACCATTCATTTGCAGTCTTTGCTACTTTAGTGTCCAGAGGTAGAGCTTGTTCTAGTCCGGTATTTGCCTGTGAAGTTGAAAAAGATCTAAAGACAAATTATTATGGTGCCAAATACCATTAAGATGTGCTACAAGTTGTTCCCAAAGACAGCTTGACCCATTATATTTATGGAGGGTTACACAAATAAAGTCAAAACCAGCATGGCAGCTCACCCGTTGCAAAGTTTGTAAAGCAAGAATTTTTTCTCCCAGTGACAACACAGATTCATACAATGCTTCTAATTTTTGTTCTACCTTATTATCAATCCTGCCTTGAAAGTGTAGAGCTTGCATAGTTTTATGAGCAAGCTGATTAATATAGTGAACTGTCTGAACACTGTGTTAAAGCCACAGTAGCTGCTGCTGTAGAGGCAGCCAAGGAAATAAAGGCTACAATGCCTGCTATCAATAGTCCTATAAATCATTGAGGGCGCATGAGATCTTTCAAATGTTTTAACACTTGAATACCTGTTTCTTCATACCAAGCTTCAGATATGTTCACAGGAAGCATGACAAATGGAGGCTGCTTAATAATAATTATAGAATCAGTAAGACCACTATACAAGCAATTTGTAAAAGAATAGTTAGTACAAGTAACATTGAAATACATGGCTCCTATAGAAGTATTAAAAGGTCCATACATAATGGCATAAGGAGGTGCTACACAACTCATAATATTTTTTAAAAAGGAAGAAGTGGGCCAGGAGATATTATTTAGGGAAGCCACTAACATCCAGACATGACGTTCAGGGTGTCCATTCATCCACCACAGACCTGGGTTGTTCTTGTTGGTGAGATTAGCTCCCAACCAGTCCATCAATTGAGAACTAGTTCCTGAAATATTGGTAATAAAAGGATGTTCATGTCTACACTTTATGGGGGTTCTCCCATGAACTTTACAATTTGAGAAAAATTGATGCAGTGAGGTATCATGAAGGATGATGTAGAATTAGCATGTACAGGGAACCCAGTAGGTAATGAAGTCATTCGTATATTATACACTTGACTGTTATCAGGAATCCAAATTTGATGATGTATGGATTGCACTGTAGCGCAGCCTGGAATATAGCTGTTGAAATCAGTTATAAAACATAAAGGAGTTCCAATGCCAGAAACTGCAAACTCTCCCATTTTAATGTGTTGAACAAAAGGATCTGGAGCCATACTGTATGCTGATCTGTTGACATGAACGAACAAATCAGCTCCTTCCCAAATCGCAGGGTGTAGAATTGGTGAATCTGGCACGTAAGCCCAGTGAGTCAGCACTTGTACCATTCTGATAAGCTTCCAAAATCCCAACACAATGCTCAGGTAGGCAGCGGGTGTTATTTTCATCCTGTGAAAAAACACAGACATGTCCTCAACCCCATGTCAATATTGGATTGGATCCGTGCCAGCCACCTGTTAAAAGGTCTTTCCACTTAACTTGGGCAAAAGCTCTTTTTCCAGAACCGCTGTGCTTCAGAAAGGATATTACAGTCCAAATTTTTAAAATTTAGTACAAATAAAGCATGAGAAAGAATATTAACAGCAGAGAAGGGGTATAATTCTCCCCTTTTAATTTAGTAATTTAGTGTTTTAACAAACCATTGGCCATGTAAGTTTTCCTGGAATTCCATTGGGAAAATGATATTATTTTGCCCATATTTTAGAAACACTTGGTCAGTTAGAAAGCAAAAAACTTTTCAGCAAACAAAAATTTTCACAGATTATCTGGCAAGGAAATGGAGAAGCCACATTTTAAGAAACCAGATTAGCTCCAATGGGGAGCTGAAGTGAGATGTTATGACTAGAGAAGGTCCAGGAGAGGGGAGATAGGACATGAACAGACCACAGACAGCGGGCTCACAGCAAGACACCTTCACTTTCCAGCATTTGACTTGCAAGGCATATTTGAATTGCAAGGTCACAGGTACAGAGTTCAGGGTGGGGGGCAGAGTTATCAGGAGCTGGAGTCTCCACGTCCCTGCTCAGCCTTGACGAATTTGGCACACCCATCACCTGGGGGATGGGTGGGCTTCCACCTCCAACCAATTGTATTGTCCACCATGTACTCAATGCTGGAGAAAACTTAGGATTTAGCCAGCAACAAGAAGAATTAAACTGAATCTCCAAGCTTAACAAACATCTCAATAACAAAAATAGAAAACCTTTCTTTGTGTCTTTCAAAGCAGATGCTAAACCAATATTGGTGTCTTTGGAAGCTAGTACCAGCCCATCCTAAATCAAAGGCAGGCAGAGTTTAGAAAGAGAGAAGCAGAAAAAGAGATAGAGACAGAGAGAACTTCATCTGCCGGAGGGCTCATAGAAGTCATGTAAGTCCTGTAAAACATTACAAATTTGTAAGATTGGGCTCAACTTGAGCAGCCTTTAGATTTTGCCCTTTCCATTGTAAGTGATTAGCAGAGCAGAGGAGTTAAATACCAAGTGTCCTCAGTATTACTGTGGTCAGCTGAAATGCAGGAGACAAGCATCAATGAGGTCATCACCAGTGTTGCTGTGTCCTGGACTGAGCGATGATCACTTACCCTGGATGTGAGAGAAAATATGTAGATTGTAGTGGTGGATGGAAGTAGAGCGCTGGGTTAGGAGAAATTAAGTCGGTGGTGTTAGCATTTCCCTAGACTCAGGTCCCTTCCCTCTGTGAGCAGCCTGCACCAAGGAGAGCTGATTGAATTTAATCTGTGCATGTCTAGGATCCAAACAATCTCGGACCAGATTCCAAAGTATAACCACACCCACTGGGGTTTTCTCAGGGCCATTTGTGTTATAATGTCCCTGACTCATTTTTCCTATTTTTTTTTTGGGGGGGGTCACTCCTGGGGGTTAGACTCAGAGCCTAAGCACTGTCCCTGGCTTCTTTTTGCTCATGGGTAGCACACTACCACTTGAAACACAGGGCCACTTCTAGTCATTTTCTGTATATGTGGTGCTGAGCTATTGAACCCAGGGCTTCATATAGAGGAGGTAAGAACTCTTGCCAATAGGCTATATCCACAGCCTCCTTTTTCTTATTTTTTTTTGCCAAACTTCTAAGTTAATGGTTCCTTACTATCGGAACCAGGGGCATGTTTCCTCAATGCCAACTTTCACTCCCTGGGCATGACGCATCCTTTGAGGGCCTGCACGTATAGCGTGCGGCTGTTACCTTGTCACATAAAATTTTACTTCCAAGGATACTTTCCGTACTCTCTCCTGCTCCCTTTCCCAAGTGATCAGACGTCCTCTTACCTCAGCGGGGTCCTCTGCCTTATTCCAAGTCAGACCACACAGAGGTTGGTGAGTCAAGCCATTTAGGAAGTTAATGCAGAAGCAGAGCATGCTGTACATGCAAAGCTTTCCTAGGGCTGGGGATATGGCCTAGTGGCAAGAGTGCTTGCCTCATATACATGAGGCCCTGGGTTCAATTCCCCAGCACCACATATACAGAAAATGGCCAGAAGTGGCACTTTGGCTCAAGTGGCAGAGTGCTTAGCCTAGCTAAGTCCAAGCCCCAGGACTGGCCAAAAAAAAAAAAAAAAAAAAAAAAAAAAAAAGCTTTCCTAACGCTATGGCATCTGCAGTTCTATGAAGCAGAGGCCTACTAGCTCACCATGAGCTGGGGACCTGCATTCAGTGAAGTGCCTGTCTCACCTCTAGGCTTTTCATCACTTAGGGGAGAATTCACTCCATGCAGTAAGAAGCACTAGGATGGCTGAAAGAAGTGATTTAGACTCAGCCTCCCTACCACATTAGGAGGTCCTGACAGATGTGAGGTCACAATGGGTGTGAGTTTACAATGCATTGAGGTCCTAATCATTGTGATGTGACAGTGAATATGTGTCTAATTGGTGAGTGGACAGTGAATGTGAGGACATAGTGAGTTTGAATTCACAGTAGGCCAATGTCCTAGCTGATATGAGGTCACAATTGATGTGAAGCCAAATGGGCACGAAGTTATAATGAGTGTGAGGTCACAATGGGTGTGAGTACATAAAAGAGCTATGAAATCATAGTAATTGTTAGGTTATAATGAACATGTCACAATGAGAAACTGTTCCCAGTCGTGATGAGGTAACATTAGGTATATTAATTATCAAGTTCTAATGAGAGTGTGCAATCATAATGGCTGTGAGGGACACACTTTGAGATCTCAAAGGTTGTGAGCCACAGTTTGTGCAGTGCTCAAGTTTCTGAGGTCCTAATGGCTGTGAGGTATCAATGTGTGTGAGTTCACAAGGGGAATGAGCTTCTAATAGTTTGTATAAAGCGACAGGTTTTAGGGGTATGAGATCACTATGCTTCTAAAGTCCTAATGAGTATGAAGTCATAATGCATGTGAGGGTCTAGTAAATGTTAAGACAAAGATTACAATAGGTGGTAGATCAACATGAGCATGAGTACCAAAGGAGTATGAACTTCTAATAGGAGTATAAGTCCAGAGGGGAGAATCACAATAAGTGAGAGGTAACAATGGGTACTAAGGCCTAATGGTGTAAGTTGCAATGACTATGGGGTCTAATGTCTGTGAATTCTCAAGGAGTGTGTGAAGTAACAATGGGGAAGGTTACATTAGTCATGAGTCACAGAGGTATAAACCCATAATGGTTATAAAGTCACTATGAGTGAGGTTCAATGAGCATGAGGGTCCAATGAATTTTGAGACCTTAATGGGAGTGGCGATTGTCATAGTGGGCAAGGTCCTACTGGTGTCAGAACATGTTTGGCAAGAGATTATAATGGTCATGAAAATAGGTGTGAGATTTGAATAAGCAGAGGTCCTGAGAGTTGTGAGGTCATAAAAGGCATGAGGATACAATAAGTGTGGATTTCAAATTGGTGTGGGGTCCAAAGAGTATAAAGACCTAATGAGTGTTGTCATAATTGATGTGGGTATGCAAAGAGTATAAACTACTAGTTTGTATGTGAGGTACAATAACATGAGGTCCTAATAAGTTTTAAAAGGTGTGATGTTATAATGGGCATGAAGTCCTAATGGACATGAAGTGTCAGTGAGAGTAGAGTCATAATGGGGGCATGAGTTCCTAATAGAGTGTTTTTGGTGACCGTATTTTGGAGGTCCTAATGGGTTTGAGATGTTAATGGTCATGAGTTCACAAATGAATGTGACATCATAATCAGAGTGGAGTTCTAATTAGTGTGAGATTACAGTGTGTAGTCCACTTGATGTGATAGTGCAGTGTGGTTGAGAATATAATGGGTTTAAGGTTGTAGTGGATGTGAATTCACAAGGTGTATTAGGTTTGAGGTCTTAAAAAGTGTGATTTCACAATGGATAGAGGTTCACACCAACCAAGAGATCCTAATGAATGGGTGCTCACAATGGGCATGTGGTCATGATTAGCATGTGGTGCTGATGAGGTGTGAGGTTTAATTGGTATGAGGTGCCAATGAATATTAGTTCCTACTAGGGAGTGTGAGAGTACAATGAGTGTAACTCAAGAAGTTCATAATATCCCAAATGGGGTTGTGTCATTGGGTCTCAGGTCCTAAATTGTTACAGGGTATGAGACCATGGTTGGGAGTAAGGTCACAAAGGACTGTGTATGCTCCTGATATGCAAAAGGTCACTCTACATATGAGGTCCAAATGGGTAATATGCATGAAGTCACAGTGGATATGAGATCACAATGAGTGTGAGTTCCTAATTTGTTTTAGTCCAAAATGGCCCTCTGTTATTAATTGAGGGTGTGTATGAGGTGTGACATCACATTGCCATTAAGGCACATTGTTTTCGAGGTCCTATACAGAGTAAGGAAAAAATGCTAATGGGGGTGTGATATCACAATGGGTGTGAGATTACAAGTGGTATGAGGTCCTAAACAGTGTGAGGTAACATGGGCCTGAGGTATAATAGCGGGTGTGAGGTCCTAATGTGTGTTAGGCTACAATGAGTGTTAGGTCATAATATGTGTGAGGTCACAACATTTATGAGGTCCATATTGTCAAAGGTACTACCAAGTGTTAGTTCTCAATGGGCATGAGGTCGTATCAGATATGAAATCACAATTGATTTGTGGTCACAATGGGTGTGAGATTCTAATTTGTGTGAAGTTATAATGACAGTGAGTTCAAAAATTGTATAAGGTTACAATGTACAGGAACTTAATGGGCTCACAATAGATGTGAGATCACAATGGGCATGAAATCCTAATAGATGTAAAGCCATAATTGGTGTGTCGACACGTTGGAAATCAGATCCTAATGTTTGTGAGGTCACAATGGTATGAGTCCTAATGAGCATGAAGTTATAGTAGATGTCAGGTCTCAAAGCACTGAGGTAACAGTGAGTATGAGATTCTAATGAGCATGATGTTACAGTAGATATGACATCCTAATAGAGGTGAGAGATCACTATACAAATATGGAATATGAGTACACAGTGAGATTGAAGGCACAATGAGTGTGAGGTAACAATTGGTATTGGGTCATAATGAGCATGAGTGAAAATGGGTGTAGGGTTCAAATGGGGTATGAGGGTACAATGAATATGAATACTGAATGTGAGGGCACAGTGAGATTAAAGGCACAAAGTGAGTTAGGTCACAACTGGTGTGCGAGCCTAATGTATGTGAGGTCAAAATGTATATGAGGTCATAAATATCATAAGATTTTCATGGATGAGAGGTCTTAATGCGGAATGTGAGGTTACAGTGGGTAGGAGGTCATTGGACATGAGAACCTAGTGGAAGTTTCATGATCACAATGGGCATGAGGTCACAAGGTGTGAGCTTCTAATGGAGGTACTAGATCAAAATGAATATCAGGTCCAAAGAAATGTTTATGGTCAAACTATTAATGGGCATGAGTTATTAATAATGATGAGGTCCCAATAAATGAGAGATCACAACTGATCACAATCCTTATTGAGGAGAGATCACAGTGGGGATGAGATCAGAATGGTCATAGGTCGTAATGGAGTTGGGTTCATACTGGGAATTTAATAATAATGGGTGTGAGTTAAAAATGAGGGTTAAGTTTTAGTAGGGTAAGTTCACCACTGTAGTAAAGTACTAGATGGCTTTAGGTCAAATGGTGTGTAGCCCTAATGGATGAGAGATTATAATGTTATGAAATCACATTGTATATGAGGTATAATGTATGTGAGATGATAATGGTTGTGAGGTGACAATGAGAATGTGGTCATATTGGCTTTGATATCATAGCGAATGTGGAGTCACAAAGATGTGAAGCCACAGCTGAATGAGGTCACTGTCTGTGTTCATATCCTGTCTCCCATAAGCTCCCCTTGGGAGCTAAACTGGTTTCTCAAAATGTGGCTTCTCAGATGATCTGAAAATTTTGGTTTGCTGAAAAGGATTTTTTTTTTGTTTACTATCTAACCACGTGGTTCTAGAACATAGGCAAAATAATATCATTTGCCACTGGAATTCCAGAAAAATGTACATGGCCAATTAAAGAACAATTCTAAGCGTGCCCCAAAAGGTGTGCACATTGTCTGTATGTGTATGTATGTCTGTCTATGTCTATGTGTTGGTAAAACTTAAAAACAAAACAAAAAACAGGTTTCAAACCCAAATTGATCATGTTTGGGAGCAAACAAATGTGTCTAAGAAAAACTCCAAAAGGTTTTAATATACAGCATGTGATATAAGTACAATGATGTACAACCAGTGTGTTATTCTTTATGTCTATCTATGCTAAGAGTCAAGTGTACATCTAATCCTGACAATTCTTTGGTATAGACTAAGATTTTGCTTCTCTATTTTTTTTTCTTTTTTCCCTGTGCTCTCATAAACTCTTTAAGATCAAGGGACCAAAGCCATTTTGAAATAACTGCACAGATGTGACTATTAACCTAAATTTTCCGGACCCAAAATTAACATTTTTCTTAATAGGGTACAGGTCGACATGTGTGCTAGCGGAGTGGACCGTGGCAGTCTGTGGCTACAGAAAGCTGCCTCCACAGTTGGCTCCCAAACGGGGAGTTGTTTGTGACTCAGAAACTGCCCTGGCTGCTACAGAGAGCAGACTTGGTTGGCCTTCAATCTGTGTGGATTTTGTGACTAGAAAGATGTTTAAAGGCCCAAGCCTTCAAAAATCTGTTTAAAAATGCCCTTAATAAGTCTGTGTAGAAATTTACAGGCAACAAGTAGGAAATGTGACAGCCTATCCAGGGAACTCTACTACAGTCTTATGCAGATGCAAGCCATCTCTCCTGCTGGCCTGCTAATTTGGGATGGAAGACACAGCCACTTAAGATCGACTGAAGCTGAGACTTTTATTGTTATTCATTTGTTTTCTCTTTCACGTGCCAGTAAGATAAGGTTAAATAATATGATTTGATTTAATGGCACATGGATCCCATTCAGTCTGCTGTTCTTTACGTGTTACAGCAAAACTCTGGCAACTACTTGTTCGTCAATTCTTAGCAACTTACAGGTAAACTCTACTCCTTTTGTTCTCCTGTTGCTTTAATTGGAAATAAAAAGGGCTTTTATGGCTAAGACTCTTTGGATAGTTCAAAGCCAGCCCAGGCAGAGAAAAATAAAAATCCCTCTTGGTCATAGTTTGGGTCATTATTTTACTAGTCAGAAATTACAGGTTAAGACTTCTCATTTGCGTATTTTGCATGATATTCAAAAATTTCTGGGAGATATTAATTGGCTTTGCCCTTATCTTAGTTTGTCCACAGCTGAATTAAAACCCTTGTTTGATCTATTAAAGGGGGACCCTGACCCTACATCTCCCCAAAGAATGACAACTAAAGCAGCCAAAGCCTTGAGCATAGTAAATTCTGCCATTTCTTCCCAACATGTAAATTATATAGATTACTCAGCCCCTTGGGAAGCTTATATTTTAACTACACCTCATTCTCTAACAGCGGTCCTTTGGTCAAAGGGACCCCTTTTTTTGGCTTTCCTTGCCTGCCACTCCTTCAAAAGTGTTAACTCCTTATTATGAATTGGTAGTCACCTTAGTCCATATGTGCCGTGTGGAATCTTGTAAGTATCTTGGATGAGATCCACAGGTTTTTTATATCCCCTATACTTTACAACAGCAAGAGTGGCTTTACACTCATTGTGATTCCTGAGCCATTGCTTGGGCCAATTGTGTGGGCACAATTTCACATCATTGTCCCTCCAACAAATTACTTCTCTTTGCCTCTTCTTACCATTAAGTGAGGACAATGCTATTACGGATGAGGCTACCCAAATTTTTCTCTCAAATTGACTTGGCAAAGCAATCACATGCTGCCCACCATCAAAACAGTCGTGCCTTACGTCAGCAATTTCATATCACATGTGAGTCTGCTCGTTAAATTGTAAAAACTTGTCCCAACTGTGTTACCTTCCTGCCTGTGCCCTCCAATGGCATTAACTCCCGAGGCTTAGTGGCCAACCATGTTTGGCAAATGGATGTTACCTACATCCCCTCTTTTGGACGGCTCCGCTTTGTCCATGTTACAATAGACACTTACTCTAATTTTATTATGGCGATTCCTGTTAGCGAGGAAGCCGGCAAACATTGTATCTCCCATGCCTTACGCTGCTTTGCTACTTAAACAAATTAAAACTGATAATGATCTGGGATATGTTGGACGAGCTTTTCAAACTTTTTACAAATCTTACCAAATTGTTCACTCTACAGGAATTCCCTATAATCCTCATGGTCAAGGAATTGTCGAACGGGCCAAAGCTTTGTTAAAACACCAAATTTCTAAATTAAAAGGGGGGAATTATACCCCTGCTCTCCTGTTAATATACTTTCTCATACTTTATTCATACTAATTTTTTAAAATTTGGACTGCAATGGCCACTCTGCAGCACAGCGATTCTGGAAAAAGAGAGAGCAAAGAGCTTTTCTCCAAGTTAAGTGGAAAGATCCTTTAACAAGTGCTTGGCACAGGCCCAATCCGGTACTGACATGGGGTCGAGGACATGTCTGTGTTTTTTCACAGGATGAAAATGATGCCCACTGGCTAACTGAGCGTTGTGTTCGGTTTATGGAAACTCATCAGAACGGCACAAGCGCTGACCCACTGTGCTTACGTGCCAGATCCACCGATTGTGCACCCTGCAACCTGGGAGGGAGCTGAGGTGTTCGTCCATGTCAACAGATCAGCGTACGGTACAGCTCCAGACCCTTTTGTACAGCACCTTAAGATGGGAGATTTTGCAGCTTCTGGCATTGGAACCCCTTTATGCTTTACAACTGACTCCAACAGTTATATTCCAGGCTGTACTGTATTGCAATCCATAAATCATAGAATTTGGATTCCTGATAATAGTCAAGTATATAATATACGAATGACTTCATTGCCTATTGGGTTTCCTTTACATGCCAATTCTACCTCGTCCTTCATGATACCTCACTGCATCAACTCCTCTCAAATTGTAGAATCCACGGGAGAACTGCACCCCATAAAGTGTTGACATGATCACCCTTTTATAACCAATATTTCAGGAACTAATTCTCAGCTGATGGACTGGTCCGGAGCGAATCTAAACAAGTACAACCCAGGTCTGTGGTGGATGAATGGACGCCCTCAACGCCATGTCTGGATGTTAGTGGCTGTCCTGAATAATATCTCCTGGCCCACTTCTACTTCTTTAAAAAATATGAGTTGTGTAACACCCCCTTATGCTATTATGTATGGACCTTTTATTATTTCTATAGGAGCCATGTATTCCAATGTTACCTGCACTAACTGTTCTTTTACAAATTGCTTGTATAGTGGTCTTACTGATTCTGTAATTATTATTATGCAACCACCATTTTTTATGCTTCCTGTAAACTTATCTGTAGCTTGGTATGAAGAAACAGGTATTCAAGTATTAAAACATTTAAAAGAGCTTATGCGCCCTAGACGATTTGTAGGGCTATTAATAGCAGACATTGTAGCCTTTATTTCCTTAGCTGCCTCTGCTGCAGCGGCTACTGTGGCATTATCACAAAATGTGCAGTCAGCTCACTATGTAAATCAGCTTGCTCATATTACCACGCAAGCCCTGCACTTTCAAGGCAGGATTGATGATAAGGTAGAACAAAAATTAGAAACATTGTATGAATCTGTGTTGTCACTGGGAGAACAAATTCGTGCCTTACAAACTTTGCAACGGGTGCGCTGTCATGCTGCGTTTGACTTTGTTTGTGTGACCCTCCATAAGTATAATGGGTCAAGCTATCCTTGGGAACAATTTGTAGCACATCTAAATGGCATTTGGCACCATAATAACTTGTCCTTAGATCTCTTTCAACTCCATAGACAAATAGCCGGACTAGAACAAGCTCCACCTTTGGACTCTAAAGTGGCAGAAACAGCAAAAGAACAGTTTGAACAACTTCAACAGTATGTCCCTTCCTTAACTAACGTTAAGGGGCTGCTAATGACATTGCTCAGCCCAGGGATACTTTTGCTGATGGCTTTCCTATGCCTTCCTTGCATTGTACGCATATTGCAAAACTCTTTCATGAGTTTAGCCAGCCAGCTGCATAAGGTCAAGCTCCAAGTAAACGAATTTCCCCTGAGAGGAACCGCAGCCAGAGACGGGTATGAGGCGGTACCAGCCTTAACTGAACTAAGACCTGGGGCTTCAGCACTGCTCTGAAATTGTTCCCTGAGACGGGTAAGGCAGGCTGGGGTACCCACCCCACCTAAGACAGGCGGGTTCGCTTCTTTTAATAAAAAGACGGGGGAATTGTCGGCAGCCGAGCTAGCAGCTAAGCTCATCCTGACCTCTGGCTGTGCCGATGTCGCCAAGATGTCGGGAGCCAAACTTGCAGCTAGGTTCATTATCACATCTGGCTGTGCTATTATCACCAGGATATGCTAGATGCAAAAATATTTGTCCACAGCCACTGTCCGGAATTGCTTTGTTACCTTGTGTGTACTGTAATCAAATGTTGCAAACTTCTAAGCCTCTTTGTGTTCTGGAATTTTAACAACCCTATGCTATTCCCTGGTTCCAAAACTGCATATAAGCTGGGAGTTGAGAATAAACTGTTGCTGCAGTCTTGAGTCTCAATCTCGAGATGCAGACCTCCAGTACCCCATCTTTGCCTCTTGTCTTTTTTCTCTTGTCTTGTATTTTTCCTTTTCCTTAATCCTCGCTGCCCTCAGTCAGGATTCCCGTTCACTGCCGGCTGGCTCGGCAGGTACCGCAAGCCCTCTGTCTACAAAATATTTATAAGATGGGCCTGCCGTACACATTTTTTTCCTCTGAGAATAATTAAATATGAAGGAGGGCAGATTTTTCTTTCAAGGCGCTGGCTCTGGAAATCAAATGCCTTTCATTATGTGGGGTTCTTAGTATAGTATTCAGCTTTATGTGATGGGATTGAAAGGTGACAAGATACATAGTGCCATTTCTCCAGAGTCCGTGGGGCATGAATCCTCCACACCTCTCTTTCTGTCTCTCTGTCTCTCTCCTTCCCCCCCTCCCTCCTCCCCTCTCTCTCCTTATTCCCTTCATATTATGTACTGCAGATTTTCTCATTTTCCCTTTTATTTTACCGCTAGCTTTTCCCTTGACTATACTTTGTTCACCTGGTTTGGTAGTAAGCATGAGAAGCGGAGCCGAAGGGCTTCTAGGCCGACATCCTTACATCCATGCACACTGGTGACAAGCTTTCCTGGGTTGCAGTGGGCAACACCAGGGTGAATGGGAGATTCACTGGAGGGCACTGCCTTCTGCAGCATGTGCTCCCCACGCCACCACCAGAGTAGAGGGGCCTCTGCCTCCCAGCCCTGACGGCGCCCAGTACCTGCACAGCGAGTACCACCCCCCTGATCGCCTTCGCCGAGAATACCTCCGTCTCCCTGGGGCCAGAAGCAGGAGCACAGCTAAGAGGAAGAGGAAAGGGTTGGGGATATGGCCTAATGGAAAGAGTGCTTGCCTTGTATACATGAAGCTCTGGGTTCCATTCCCGAGCATCACATATGTAGAAAATGGCCAGAAGTGGCATTGTGGCTCAAGTGGCAAAGTGCTAGCCTTGAGCAAAAGAAGAAGCCAGGGACAGTGCTCAGTCCCTGAGTCCAAGGCCCAGGACTGGAAAAAAATAAAAAAAAAAAGAGGAAGAGGAAAGTCTTCATGGCCAGAGACAATCATGCAGGATATTGGCTCCATAACCTTGGGGAGAGGCCAGCGACACCCACATTTATGCCTTTCTCCGGATGAGTGATCTTGTGTTTATAACGTGAATGGCATCTTGATCAGTGAGGCTTGTAAGTTGTGGTGAGCATGTTTCCAAGCTCTGCCCCACATAGCCCAGAGTCCTCAATGGGCGCCAGCCAACAATTTAATTTTCTGACTCTGGAAATCTGCCAAGAGGGAAGACGGGCATGGGGAACAGCATGGTGTAGAGAACCATGTATGGGTATGTATGTACTCTGCGAGGAAAACTAAATCAGGAAGTAATCATGTAGCTGTGATAGTTTGGGGCCGAGGTCTCGACTGTGCTCCTGGTGGTGCTGTGTGTGTGTGTGGTTTGTGTAATTACAAACACTGGAGTCCTTCTGAGAAGGCTTAGTACCTCGTAGACCGATGGACTCAGAATTCCAGTCAAACATTTTTTAAAGTTTTATTATTATTACAAAAGTGATGTGCAAAGAGGTTACCATTACATAAGTCAGGTAGACAATGCATTTCTTTTGTGACAATGTCACCTCTTCATTTCTCTCTCCCTGTGTTTCCTACCCATTCCCACCCACAAACTGTACACTTCATTTTCAACATAGTGTCAGTGAGGACCACTGCTGCATTTATCCATCCTTTGTCCCTCCATTTCTATGCCCCTTCCTTCCCCTCCTAAAGACAGATAAATGAACCAACAGAACAAATAGCAGAGTAAACAAAAACAGCCAAAAACAAAAACAAAAACAAACTCTTGTTCTCTTTGCCTGAAGTTCGTTTTGATCCATATATTATTTTGTATGATCGGAGGCGTGTGGCATTGTTCCTTTATATTCCTCTCCTAGGACCACATTGGATGCTTGTTGAGCATATTGTTCATATTCCATTTTCTTGCATTGGTAATCTTTTCTAAAATTTGCTGTGCTCTGAATTTTAGGATGGAGGCCTGACTTGAGTATTCCCAGGCATTTCCAGGAGGTGAGTTCCATTGGTTAAATGTATGTTCTTCTTGGGAACTCTGCCCACGCTATGTATGCCTGATGAGGCAAAGAAGGAAAGCAGTAATGGAAACAAAATGGACTGAAACCCGTCCGTACTCTCTTCTCTTTGCTGACAGAATCGTATTTGGATTTTTCCATTTACATAGAAATATCTTTGCCATGGGTACATAATCCTGGCCATCGGGAATTGACTCTATTGGCTTTCGCCATTCGATTATAGCCCACGGGTTCAGTTTCACTGTGTGCCAACTAATCAGAGTTGCCACAGGACATGTGACCATATCTGATTCTCACAACCTCAATCTAATGCGGCCAACCAGGGTTGCTTGCCTCTGGTTCACACAGAATCCTCTGTAGGTGTGAAGATACTTCAAGGAGAACTCATTATTTTTTTTTTCAAATTTTTATTATCAAACTAATGTACAGAGAGGTTACAGTTTCATACTTTAGGCATTGAATACATTTCTTGTACTGTTTGTTACCTTGTCCCTCATACCCCCCTTCCCCCTCCCCCTTACCCTTTCTCCCCCTGAGGTGTTCAGTTCACTTACACCAAACAGTTTTGCAAGGATTGCTTTTGTAGTTGTTTGTCTTTTTTACCCTGTGTCTGTCAATTTTGGTATTCCCTTTCAATTTCCTAGTTCCAATACCAGTATACACAGTTTCCAATATACTCCAATAAGATTACAGAGATAGTGTAGGTACAACCACAGGAAGGTGATACAAGAACATCATCAATAATAGAAGCTACAGATACACATGGGACTTTGAAAGTAGTTACAACTGTGATATAACAATTGTCTCCATAACATGGAGTTCATTTCACTTAGCATCATCTTATGTGTTCATAAGGGTATAGCTATTGGGCCTTGTGATGCTCTGCTATGACTTGCCTAAACCTGTACTAATTATTTCCAATAAGGGAGACCATAGAGTCCATGTTTCTTTGGGTCTGGCTCACTTCACTTAATATAATTTTATCCAAGTCCTTCCATTTCCTTACAAATGGGACAATGTCATTCTTTCTGATAGAGGCATAAAATTCCATTGTGTATATGTACCACATTTTCCTGATCCATTCGTCTACTGAGGGGCATCTGGGTTGGTTCCAGATTCTCGCTATGACAAATTGTGCTGCGATGAACATTGTTGTGCTGGTGAGATTACTGTGATTTTGTTTGTGGGCTTTTGGATAGATACCCAAAAGTGGGGCTGCTGGGGCATAGGGGAGTTCTATATTTAGCCTTCTGAGGAATCAAGGAGAACTCATTGTTACAGAAAAATGATTCATAATGAGTAACTACAGCTGCCCCTACAACCCCGCTTTTTTGGCAGTCTTGGGGTTTGAACTCTGGGCCTGTGTGCGGTCCCTGGGCTTCTGATTTTGTTCAACGATAGCACTCTACCACTGGAGCCACAGCTCCACTTCTGGCTCTTTCTGTGATTAATTGGAGATAAGAGTCTCACATATTTCCTCCCCCTGATTAGTCCTCAGATCTCAGCCTCTGGAGTAGATGGGATTACAGGCGTCAGCCACAAACTTTACTTTGTGGAGATCTCCTTTAAAGGAGGAGAGAATTTTGTAGACAGAATGGAAGCAAATATTCTCGAGTAACTGCAAATCTTCTAGGAAATATTACAAATACTCCTAATGAATCTCCATCAGTGTTCCAGGTATTCTTGTATCTGTAATATACACCTTGTCATTTAAACTTCAAAACACTTTCATAGGTAGGTGCTATTATAACCTGGATGTCATATGCCACTTATTTGGACCAGTAAACAAAATTTAAAATGTAGAAGAGTATTTATAGAATGTTCTTGGGACAAATAAGCAAGTTGAGATAAACAATTTATTGAGAATGTGCTTATTACTTGTTCCAAACAGGAAATGACTCTAAAATTCTTAATGATATTTCCAAAAATCTTCTCAATATTACTTTGTTTATTTGTTTTGTTTTGGTTGCCAGTCCTGGGGCTTGGACTCAGGCCTGAGCACTGACCCTGGATTCTTTTTGCTCAAGGCTAGCGCTCTACCTCTGAAGCTACAGCGTCACTTTTGGGTTTATTTTTATATATATGTGGTGCTGAGGAATCGAACCCAGGGCTTCAGTATATGAGGTGAGTACTTTACCACTAGGCCATATTCCCAGCCCCTCTTCTCAATGTTACATGATATACCTCTTATTTTGTTCTAGCAAGCATCCCATCATGTCTAGTAGGTATTTTTGTGGTCCTGTAGTTTGTCTACCTGACACATAGATTCTGGCCTATGAAAAAATGAAATAGAGAGCAGAAATTTGTACTACTTTTGCTTATAATTCTACCCAAATGCATACTGCAAAGAAAAGGCAATATTAAAAAAAAAAACTCTGGACTACTATATTTCCAGCATGTATATAATACTGTTTGATCAAGTTCAACCCTACTATTATTTTCTCACCTCATTACCCTCTTAAGACAATGTAATTATTTAATGGGTGTTGTTATTCTAGTTTCATACATGTGTATGAAGTACTTTATACAATCAATATATGCTAATCCAAAACAGAGAAGTAAAATCTGGATCGGTTCTTGAACCTACATGCACATCCAAGCCCTCTCCGTTATTTAGATTGCCACATGTTCCTCCTCCCCAACAGACTGCCTGCAAAGGTATCTTAGCTGCTTCTTCTTGGCCCAGGTGAGTTCTCGCTGTGTGCGAGATTTGCAGACTCGGTCGGGGTAAATGCAGGAAGTCGTGCATGGAGGACAAGACAGTGGCTGGAAATTGCAAGTTGAACATTCTCTGTTGCCAACTGAGTCTGACTTATGGGGTTGTCCCTCTTCTGGCCCAACTGCTGGGGGTGGACAGATCTCCAAGGAAGAATAAGAGAAGACAAGAGATCTGCTTCCCAGTTCACACGTGGAGTTTCTGGATCAACCTCCTTTCATTCTCTGCTTGTGTTTGTTTCTTTGTCTACCGTTGGTTCTATGATATCATTTCAAAAATCAAGACATGAGTAAATACCTAATGATAATTCAGTCAGAGTTTGCTGCATATTTGTAGAGCATTTTATAATTTATTCTTTTGTAATACTTTTCTTGTATGTCTCAAGGTTGTCTATGAGAGGAGGTATTATTATCTCCATTTCTATTGAAAGACATTGAGACCCAGGAGGTTGCTATTTACTTATAACTACAATGGTTAGCCGAAGACTGATGTGCACACTACTGTCATTTCTCTGTATCTATCTGCATGTACCAATTCTTATAGAATAAACATAGAGACAGCAATAGCATCACCTCTATGTTACTGGAGTTAAAAATGTTACAGGGGGCTGAGGATATGTACTACAAGCAAAGAGTGTTTGTCTCATATACATGAGCACCTGGGTTCAATTCCCCAGCATCACATATACAGAAAATAGCCAGGAGTGGCACTATGGCTCAAGTGGTAGAGTGGTAGCCTTGAGCAAAAGGAAGCCAGGGACAGTGCTCAGGCCTTGAGTCCAAGCCCCAGGCATGGCAAAAAATATAAATACATAATATGTTACAGGACACAGAAAATTCCTTTAACCCACTTGATTTCTCTTACAATAATATATGGCCATTTATTGATTCCAGTATTCATAGTATGTCTAACTAACAACCCCATGCACTCTGTTAATGTCTGTGACACTGATTTTACATTTCTCCTCTTCCTTTTAAAGAAATGGCTAGGTAGCAATTTAAAATACTTGCCACTGAATGTAAACAAATGATGTGTTACGTATGTTACTTGAAGGAATATTTTGTCACTTCTCAACATAAAGGTATACATAGTCAATCAGAGAACTCAAACTTGATCTTACAGTTTTAACACCATTTATTTTTTATGTGTCCCATTTTTTTGTTTTGCTTTCTGGGGGACAGGGTCATGGGGCTTAAATTCTGGGCCTGGGCACTGTCCCTGAGCTCTTTAGCTCAAGGCTAGTGCTCTACCACTTGAACCACAGTGCCACTTCTGGGGTTGTTGTTTCTGGTGGTTAATTGGAGAAAAGAGTGTCACAGACATTCCTTCTGGGCTGGCTTTGAACTGTGATCCTCAGATCTCAGCTAGGATGATAGATATCAGCCACCAGTGCCCAGCCCAATTCATCTCTTGGTATGTCACTTTGGAAAACAATTGTTTTTCGGTAGGATTGTACCTTAGTCTGTTTTTGGAAGTAAAACATAGAGCATGAACTATCATTTTGTTTATCCTAGTTTTGTACGCAGGGAAGTCCACAGTCAAGGCACCTTCAGATCTGGTGTCCAGTGGAGATTTCACCATGGTCCTGGTTCTTGTGTCCTGACATGGTAGCCTTGTTATTCCACTTTCTCCAAGTAATTTTCCATGCTTCTGGAGTTCAGGATGGCAGTCAAATAAAATGTCTGATGGTAAAGTGGTTAATCGGGAGAAAGGAGGGACTCAGGGTATGTCGCCCGAGGGCTCATCATCGCCCGCAGGAGTCAACTCCCACCAGAACTGCCATTTACAAGCACATCTCCTCCCTTCTTACCATTCCAGCCATGACTGTCGACAGGGATTCCTCATGGCTCTCGATTTTCATCTTCAGTTCCTCATCGGCTGTTTAGATTATTCTTGTGGAACTAATGTGGGAACCCTTCACTCCTGGTCTCTGATTCAACTTTTAAGTTGAGTCTATTATCAGACCTATTTATAGGGGATCAACTGCTTCTCAAGACATATCTAAATTGTAACTCTCATGCAACCTAGACTATTCTTTTCATTTATGTACCTCAGGGAAGTGAGAACCTGATCTTAGGTGTTCATATCTGTGAAATTACCTGCTTCTGGATGTTTGTCGTGCCCAGGTCTCCACAGAAAGGATAATGCTGCTGGCTGAGGAGCATTGTGAAGCTGAGATATCTTCTACTCATTCTAATACACTGCTTGGTTTTTTTTTTAATTGTTCTTGTTCAAGATTCTCTTATAGGCATCTCCTGTGTGTGTCTCAGAGTCGTTCAGACATGAAGGTCATGGTTGTGTTGTGGTACTGTCTTACCTCTTGCCACATCTAGAGTCAGAGGGTGACAGATGGAGCAGTTCCTCCTGTGGATGCTCAGCTCATCACACACTGCCCCTTTCTGATTCTCTTTTTCTTCCCCCTTCTCCTTCTAAGTCTTTCCCATCTAATGCCCTTTTCTTTCCTATGAAGCTCCCAGAGATACTCAGTTTTATGTATACACACACACACACACACACACACACACACACACACACACACAGTAGAATACATACTAACTCCGAATTACTTGAAAATTCATCTCTTTTGGTTTCAACAGTGTGTAAACCCATTTCGAGATTCCTTAAACAACCTAATAGATCTATCCTAAATTCACTATTTATCCCAAAGATTAAAATTCAGTGCATGGGGGCTGGGAATATGGCCTGGTGGCAAGAGTGCTTGCCTCGTATACATGAAGCCCAGGGTTCAATTCCCCTGCACCACATATATAGACAATGGCCAGAAGTGTCACAGTGGCTCAAATGGCAGAGTGCTAGCCTTGAGCAAAAAGAAACCAGAGACAGTGCTGAGTCCAAGGACCAGGACTGGCAAAAAAAAAAAAAAAAATTAAAATTAAAATAAAATAAATTTCAGGACAGGGCAAATCCACTTCCACAACCAAGTTCATTGCTGCACTATTCACAATATGGTCAAATGTATGTAAACAGCAACATACCCTTCAGGTGATGAATGGATCAAGAAAGCATGGTCTCCAGTGTGGTCAATCACTCCTGTAATCCCAGTCATTCAGGAGGCAAAGATCTGACGATCAAGGTTCAGAGCCAGCCCAAGTAGAAAAGTTGGCGAGATTCTTCTATGGAAGTTAGATCCAAATGATAAATATTTGTGTAAACATATACAAGGTCATATGCACATGGACACCAGCCTATGAACTGAAGTATGGTGTATCCAGGACAGAAGTCAAATGGCATAACCTTGTGAACAACTAACTTATATTCTAACCAAATCAATACCAGGAAGCTGGTTCTTCAGGTATGTGCATGGGGAGGTCAAGGAGAGGGGAAACAAATGAAGAGAAGAAGCAGGGAGAATTCAGCCATGATATTCAATGCACACCCAATGAAAGAAGGAAAATTGAATGGAGGGGTGAGGTTGGGCCAGACAGGGAAGAATGAAGACGGGGGATATCAATCAAGATACAATGTACTCATAAACTGACATATTGACTTGTAAGTCCTTGTACAAGTACTCGAAGATAATAAACTTCTAATTAAAAAACGACAACAATGACAACAAAAGAAAAACAATGGGAACAAGATGTCTTTGGAAATTTGTGCTGTGATTGTGATTTGCCTTTGTCTTTCCAAGAGGAAAATGAAGGAAATGCTCTTGTGCCAAGTTTTAGGAAATGGCTTTCCAGAAGGCTTCTTGGAAAATTCAACATACAGTGCTTATGTCCAACTCTCCCACAAAAGTATCCACAGGAGAATGCTATTGCTGGAATCTCCCTAATCATAAGTAAAGGAACCTCCAATTAGATGCTTCAAATATAGGAAAATGTTGGCTTATAAAGTGATCCATAAAATAGCTTTGCACCAACTTTGATAATGATTTTCCTTCAGTGACAGAACTGGTCGTGAGTTTCTAGAGACAGCTTTCAACAGTAAATCAAGTAGCATCTCCTGTTGCAAAGCACGGATGAAAGAAAAAATGGGGAAAAAATTATGGGAGACAAATTGCTTGTCTCTATGGAGTTCAGTATTTATTTGAGAAAATTCATCTTCACATATTGCAATATTTATGTAATTTTGCTAGGCAATAGTTAAATACCGAATGACCCTCTAAAAAGTGTAAGCTATGTGTCAAATCTGGAGGTAGAAAGAAAAGAGCCACATGGGAGCAATGGTTCTTGAAATGGACTTCACGAAAAAAACAATAAACAGGAGAAGTCTAGGCAGAGACACAGAATAGCATATTCCAGGCTGGAAGGCAGCGTTCTTCTTGGACTTGCACTCTCATAAACGCTACTTATTTAACCTCTGCTGTGCTAGCCCACACACTATTCCTTGAAGCATGGAAAATAGTGACCTTTCAGTGGTCAGTATAAAGCAAAGCAGGCTTTTCGGCTTGGCCAATTCCAAGCAGTCAATGTCTCTCTATAAGAAAGCAGGGACTCGACCACTTCTCCGGCTTTGTCATCACCTCACGGGTGTCTGGAGCCATAAGAATCTCTTCCTTCATTGTTACCGGCCTCGTTCTTCTTGGACAACTCTTTCCAGGTAAGAGAGATGTCCTTAGAGAGATAGGCTGGAAATCCATGTAGAATCTGTATTTCAAGAATGTTTAAAAAATATCATAACTGGTTTTAACAAAATAGGACACAGGCAAGGCAAGCCAGTTGCCAAATTTTTTTTCTGGCTAAGAAATAAAACAGTAAGGTTGCACCCATTTGGGTCACCTTCGACTGGAAGGGGATCTTTAAAATGAGATGAACTAACCCCATTCGTTAGTTTAGGGAAGTAAACCTTTTGCAGCATACACTAAAGTGTATAGGTTTATGATGAACTATCTTTCCACATTGTAGCAGTGGACACCAAGTACTTATCCTTAAATTAATGTTAGGCAAAATGAAGAGATCATTCAGGTTTGGGAATATGGCCTAGTGGCAAGAGTGCTTGCTTCGTAGTTATGAAGCCCTGGGCTTGATTCCTCAGCACCACATATGTAGAAAAGGCCAGAAAAGGCACTGTGGCTCAAGTGGCAGATTGCTAGCCTTCAGCAAAAAGAAGCCAAGGATAGTGTTAAGGCCCTGAATCCAAGCCCCAGGACTGGCCAAAAAAAAAAAAAATGCACACACAGGAATAAAATTCAAGTCTTTGTCTCTAATTGCTTCAAGTTAATTATACTATTATTCCTGGTGGTGAAGTAAATGGATTCTTAGAGGAAACCCACTCAGTAAGTTTTAAAGGTATGAATATGTAAAATGATACACCAATTCTCTAATACAGCATGAATTTCCTAGAAGACACAAAGCATAAAAAAAGGCACAGAAATGGGAGTTTGGTTCTACCTAAGAGTTCCAGAAAGTTGTGCTGAGGAGTGGTATTCACAGTGACCTTTAGAAAGCAAGGACCAAGCACTAAAGACAGCCAGAGAAGGGTGTCTGCATGCTTGAAGTCCTTGCTTATAAAATCAGGGATGAAATATCGGTTAGTAGTCTCTTTCCACAGATGGTAGACAGTGGGTTAAGGTAAGAGGAATACATTTGGGCTGTCTTCTCCACCCGTTCCTTTCAGGACTACAGATTATGTGGAGAAGTAGGTGTTGAATCACATGCTTTATTCAAAACTGAGCAATGTGTTTGATAAGAACCCAGTACTAAACACCACTGGACCACTCGTTATGGTCGCCACTGCCCTGATGATCGGAGAGGCTCAGAGCTGGGACTACATCTGATGATCGATAGTAGGGCAAACCACCTGGGTTGGAATCTTAATTCTGTTCCTCAAAAGCTGAACGTTGGGCTGCAATTTCCTCTCTAAATGGGAATGATAATATGACCATGGTGAAGACTAACAGAGCTGTTGATTAGAATAAAGAAGAAACTAACTTGGTATGGTAAGGAAAGTGAAGAGAGGAAGGGACCGAAATGTGAGAGTCAAAAAACAAAATAAAACAACAACAACAACAAAAAACAGTGAGTTGTATGTGCTGTGTGAGGAACTCCTCACCGAGTCCTGCTGGGGCTGGGTCTGGTGTCAGCTCTGCGGCTGCACATGGCTGTTTGGTAGGGTACTTGACAGGCTGGCTCAGAAGATGTAGGCCATGACTTTGCAGAACAGCATGGGGAAGACTAGCATGTATTTATTTTTGCTTTGTATATAAAACTCCACGAACACAGGGCAATGTGCCTGATCTATCGTTTATCTGCCTGTAATATAAATTGCACAGAATTACATTTTTCTCCCTATCAGCCACTAAATTTGGAATTCTTTTTGTCCATCGTGGGGCTTGAACTCTGGGCCTGGGCGCTGTCCCTGAGCTCTTCAGCTCAAGGCTAGTGCTCTACCAACTGAGCCACAGGCCATCTTCATGCTTTCTCTGAGTAGTTTACTGGAGATAAGAGTCTCACAGACTTTCCTGCCTTGGCTGGCTTTGAAATGTGATCTTTAGATCTCAGCGTCCTGAGTAGCTAGGATTACACCTGTGAACCACTGGCACCCGGCTTGGAAATATTCTTTGGAACAGATTGTTTACTCAAGTTAGAAAGTATGCAGCCAGTATAATCACAAGAATTATTCTATTAGTATGAAATAATCATAATTATACCTGTTTGGATATAAAAGTCATGTTTAATTTTTTGGGAATGAAAAGGTTTTACTTTTTCCTAATTAACTAGTAAAGATATTGTATTTCTTTTACTGGACGTTTGAGCTCAGACTGATGTATTCAGATAATACATACATTCCTGATCTTTTGATGTCTATGTGAGAGGAATTCTGATGGGAGACTGGTGATACAGCTTTCCTTCCCTTTCTAGTAACTCATAACCAACCGCTTCCTTCACGCAGCCAGGGAAGGAGCTTATAGACGACTGCACTGTATGAAAATGGACGGATGCTGTGAAGCGGAATACCTTACCTTCAAAGTCAGGATCAGGGCGACAGATCTGAGCTGACGCCCTTCTGCTGTAAGAAAACTGTTTACTTCAAGAACTAGGCACTTGCTATAAGAGAGAAACAGAAGATGTTCCACAATGCTGGTGATGTCCCGGGAGCAAAGCTCTCTGGATCTCCTCTTGGACCTCAGAAATTTGAGCTGCTTAATGTTATGTTGATCCAGATTTTAATGTTAGATTGAAATACACTTCCTCAGCCACCAGCTTCTCCCAGATGGAAATAATGATGGGATTTGTCTTTGTATCCCATCTATCAGGCACATAGCCTATTCGTTACTTTATTGATTGATAACATGAGAAAAATAGACAAAAAGGAGCAGGACAGAAAAGTTAGATGGGTATTCCGGCACTGAGTTCTACACCTGTAGCCCTGGCTTTAAACAGAGGTTGGCCTTCACACCAAACTTTTCTGCCAAGATTCTGATGTCTGCGATAGGAAGAGGTTGACCTACATAATAAATGGATTCCCTGCTAGACACTAACTTGTACTGCTCCAAAAGTAACCCTGCTATGTCAATCAATCGCTCTTTCTCCTTCACCCTCACAGCTAGGAAATACTTCGAATATCTTCCATCTCCAGTATGATCTATAATGTCAAGTTTCAGCAAGAAAGAGTGCCTATCAAACTCAAGTTGATTACATAATGAGTAACATGATGTATTTATTCTGGTCACTTACAGAAAATATGTATCAATTCATGGCTTACTCAAGCAGCAATGCACCCCAAAGTCATAAATTTCCACCTCCTGTCCACAGGTAATCTAATGAAAAATGTCAGGCATTTACTGTGTTAGTTATTCTCATATTCCGTCTTCAAGGTTTTAGTCTTATGTTCTCAGCACCTATGTAAACATAGTGTTCTGGAAGCAGATAGAACAGAGGGCAGTCCTACAGATGGAATTCTTAGGAGCAAAGGAGAATATCGGCATTAGGAAATTGCTTCAGCTTGTTGAGAAATGGACACCTACAAAACCTCTCTCATAGTGCTATGATTCTTGCCTTATCCGGGCCATACCAAGCTGGAACTTGTTCTTTGCCCTGATTTGCTCAACCTTGGAGTCCACATTTCCAAACACAGCACAGTGTCTTCCCCAGATCATTGTCATCACAAGAAACCTGCTTCTCCTGAAAGGGCACCAGTTCTCAGCTCTGCTGTGAGGAACTGCTTTCCTGCCCTGCTCGGTTAAACTGGCTTCCCGTATACTCCTAAAGAAATCCAAAGAAAACCACTATATGATGTTTTGAAATTTTTTAAATAGCTCTTCAAAGATTACATTAGCACTGGTCTGACTTACAATGCACACACTTAAATAATTGTATTAGCCCTTGGTATTGGGTGCTGTGAGCCATCTGTGCCTCCCTGGGATACAATCAGCTTGGCCGGGGAGTGCCAGTCAACCCGATCATGCCATGACACGGAATTCCACTGGACAGAGAGAAGCTAAGGAATTTAAAGGCATTAGATTGAGAAATTACATTATTAATGATGATGCTTTAAGGAAACTGGTACACATTTTCTTCATTACTTATTCTACAACACCTTTTATGGCTGCAAATTGACAGCAGAAATGTGGAATGAGTGCCACCTACTGTCAAGAGAGTAGAAGTAATTCTAGGTTCAAAAGAGACCTGGACAAGGCATGCATGTAAATAAATGCAGAGGGCTGTGGAGAGGCCCAGATATCCAGAAAATATGTGTTATCGACATACGCTCTGTGACCTACTTTAGATTGTTCTTTTTTTGGAAACCATGCAACTACTCTAAGTGAAACGCATTTTGGAACAGAACTATGCATCTGGACCTGCAATGGAATACACAATTCAAAACTCAGATGTTTTCTTTTTTTTTTCTTTTTTGCCAATCCTGGAGCTTGAACTCAGGGCCTGTGCACTGTCCCTGGTTTCTTTTGCTCAAGGCTAGCACACTACCTTTTGAGCCACAGCACCACTTCTGCCTTTTTTTATACATGAGGTGCTGAAGGACTGAACCCAGGGCTTCATGTTTATGAGGCAAGCACTTTACACTAGGCCATATTCCCAGCCCATATATTTTCTTTTGCAGAAAAACTTAGTCGACATATTTACAGTATCCAAATACATTATCAAAAAAAGGCCCAGTGATCCAAAAATAATACAGTGCGTAAAGAGTAAAAAGACAAAATCCTCACCAATAGTTCAGAAAATAGAAAAACCAGAGTTCTGTGCCTGGGGCAGGAAGAGGACAACTTAGTATTCTAGATTCCACGTGCTATGGGTCTATTATGCATGGACTAATAAGAGGACAGGCCTTCTTCAAGATTTGGCCCTTGAGGGAATTTTAAATTTCCATTTGGGGAGGGGTGCTTGAACACTGGGCCTGGTCACTGTCCCTGGCTCTTCAACTCTACCATTGGAGCCACAGTGCCACTTCCGGTTTTCTGGTGGCTAATTGGAAATAAGAGTCTGAGGGACGTTGCTTACCTTGGCTGGCTTTGAACCTCAATCCTAGGATATCAGCCTCCTGAATAGCTAGGATGTCAAGTGTGAGCCACTGGTGTACAGCTGATTTTTAGATCTCTACATGATAGCCCAAATCTTCGCAGATTTTCTAATGCTTAGCAAATTGTTTAGTTTGGGTATATAATGGGGTTTGAACTAGGGGCTTTGTCACTGTCCCTTGAGTTCTTTTGCTCCAAAGGTAGTGCTCTACCACATTGAAGCACCGCCCAATTTGGGGGTTTTGAGTGATTTAATGGAGTAAGAGTCTCATGTACTTTCCTGCTTGGGATGTCTTTAAACATCTATCCTCATATTTCAGCCTCTTAAGCTAGGATTATGGGCTAGGAATGTGGCTTGGTGGTAGAGTGTCTTACCTAGAATGCAGAAAGCCCTGGGTTCGATCGCTCAGCACCACATACAGACGAAAAATCCAGAAGTGGTGCTATGGCTCAAAAAGTAGAGTGCTAGGCTTGAGCACAAATAAGCTTATGGACAGTGCTCAGGCCCTGAGTTCAAGCCCCAGGACTGGCAACAGCAACAACAAAAAATAGCAGCTAGGATTACAAGTGTGAGTCACCTGCACCCAGGTCAAAATTTATCCCTTTGCCTTGATTGTTGTCTCCAACTCAAGTGAATTTATTATACTGCAGCTGAAACCAGGAACTTACCAATATAGTACCTGTAATTCAGAAGAACATTTCAAGGAGACCCAGACAAAGTCAGCCTCTAGGAAAGGTACTTGCTTACATACACTCAGCTTTTGTAAATTTAGCGATTCTGTTGGTCTGCCCACAGGGAGGGTGGATTGTTATGTCACAGTCTTGTGCAACACCCAGTGAAGTGGCAGCTTGCTGAGCCTGACCAGGACTTGAGCACGACTCCCCATCACTTCCTGAGCATCAGAGTTTTGCAGAATATGACCTTTAGCTAAGATCAGACAGCCCAGCTGCCATTCCAAACTCGCTAACTCCTCCAATGCCACATTGAGAGATTGGAGGCCACTCCTCCCGAGACATACCTCCTCTGCCCCCACCTCACCCCTTTGATCCCTTCCCTTCTCTGCCACCAGACACTCCATGCTCATCAGCAAGGCACCCACTGCAAATTGGATTCCTGCTTTTGTAAACCTTTTTCACCTTGGTGTTGATTTCCATCACTGTAATAAAATTTCAGGACACAGAAAATTTAAGGGACAAAGGATTTATTTTGATTCATTACTTCAAAGGATTCTGTTCTCCATTCCTGAGACCCATGCACTGGACACAACATGACCACAGTGGGAAAATGGAGCAGAGAATTACCACACCTCCTAGCACACTAAATATGCAGGCACTTGTGAAAAGTTTTTGAAATGCTTGGCATCTTGACATTTGGTCATTTATTTCTAATTTTAAAACTATACATGCATCTTACAGCAAACTATAATGCTATTTAATATAGTTTCTAAGCACCTTCTGTTACTTGTTAAGATAAACTCATCAGTAACCTGAATATAGGTAATTTGAGAAGGTGTATTGAAAAGCACACTTTTTCCACATTATTGAAAATATGACACCAGTGACTACTTACATAAAATCGGTAAACTCTTTCATTAAGGAGATTCTCATTTTGTTTCTTGTCTTCTGTTGATTCCTTGGGTTGAGCTCAGGTCTGTGTTGGGCCTAAGCTTTTTATCTCAAGGCTAGCACTCTACCCCTTGAGCCATTGTTTCCACAGCTGACCTTGGGGCAGTCAGTAAGAGTCTCATAGACTTCCTTCCTGGGTTGGCTTCAAATAATTTTCTGTTCCCAGCCTCCCGACAAGCTGGGATTACATATCTGAGACACTTGGGCCAGGCACTTTTGATGTGAATGACATATGTTTCCATATATTTTATGTAAGTTACCTCAGGGCCATCATAATGATTTGACTTAGAGGAGCTCCCACCATTACTCTGCCCAAAGGAGATCTTTAAGGACAAACATCAGGAGTATTCTGAGGGCCTGACCAACAGACATGGTAACATCCATGTACTGAGGATGACCAAGGAGCCCCAAATGCCTTAGACTGCATACCCAGCCACTAACCTTTGACATAGTCCTGGCATTCCTAGACACTTGGGAAGGAGAGAAAACCCTGTGTTGTGTTTCTCAGCAAATTTGGGGATTTCTGCTAACGTGAAGAAGTTGGAAATTATCTCAGAGGAAAGGATATTGAAGGAAGTGATGGCCCAAAGTATGGGCTCAATATCTTCCCACCTATCAAGGAGTTCAGATCCAATGTTCTGGGTTAAACTTCATGATTTAAAGTAGAACAAAATAAATGTCAGATCTTCTCAAACTAGTCTCTCAATTATTTGAAATCTGTATTCCTAATTCTATCTGAAAATTAGGTTCTGTCTGGTGGACCTTTAGTTTGGATTGCATGTCTTCCAAATCTACATGTGATGATTCCTTATTAATTTTATGCAATCTCACTCTTGTACATATATACTCATACATATCTATATATTGTTTAAGGACACTTTAGCATCCAATAAATCAGAAAGGACTCCACTTTCTTTTTAAGATCAAGCAGTGAATCTTACTGTTGAAAATGATATCGTTATCCACTCTGAGATTTTCATCACTCATGACACTAAATATCATATACAATATGGAACATTACATATACCACAAACTTGGCTGTTAAATAAAAAAGCTATCAATTATAAAAGTTCATCATTCATTTAGATGGAATACTTAGTGTTTTTAGAACTTGTTACTTCAGGGTTTTATCCATTCCATACTTGGTGCTTAGAAGAGTATTTGTTCACAAAAGTAAAGACAAATGAGGTATGTCAAGTGACCTGCTCTCATATTACTTACAAATACATTGTATCCCAGTGCTGGGGGCTCATGCCTGTAATCCTAGCAACTCAAGAGGCTGATTATCTAAGGATCAAAATTGAAAGCCAACTGGGCCAGGTAAGGTCTCCAGTTAGCCTAGAAAGGCAGATCTGGGGCTGAGGCTCAAATGATGGAGTGCTAGCCTAGAGGAAAAAGAGGTAAAGGATAGTTGTCAGCCCTCACACCAAGTTCAAGCCAGAAGACCAACAAAGAACCAAAACACACACACACACACACACACACACACACACACACACACACAACAACATCATAGATGGAAAGATTTCTCCATTAAGGATGGATTAGGAGTTTCCTTCCTGCTAAGGCCCTTAGGGTATTTGAAACTAACATTGAAACTACAGACTCCTACATTCGCTAGAATCCAAGCAGATTACACACATACATCTTTAAATGTGTTTGTGCATAGGGACTGACTAGCCAAACTGAGTTTGGGTCTCTAGGTGGCTTTTCTTGTTCTAGGTCATCATATATAAATTTTCACTAAAGGTTGAGACATAGTCATAGTTCTTATGTGCATAATATACAAGCAAGATATAATACCCCACCCAGCTATAGTCTTTCCTTGTTGTATTCCCACATGACTATAGCAGACTATAGCTGACTATAGACAGAAGGATTTCTCACATGAAAAATGTTCTTGTGGATTGTTTGAGTCTATATAAGAGGAGTAGATCAATTCACAGATTTCCAACGAGCGACACTCACTGTTTCTCTCCACTATTTGTTCTTTGAGGGAGCCAACCCTCCATGATGACTGAAGGCTTTCCCAGAGCTGCGATGTTCATAGTTTTTCTCCCCCGCAGATAGTCAGGCCTAAAACCTTTCACAAAGAGGATTTCTATCGGTGGTTTCTGGCTAGTACGTGTCCTCCAGTGTTGTCTTAGATGAGTTGATTAACTGAAGACTTTCCCACACAGATGAGACTCCTGAGTTCTCCCTCTGGATGGATTGCTCTTACTTTCTAAGGTTTCAGGGTGTACCAAAACCTTCACACACAGGTTGCATTTGTGTGATTGCTCTCATTTCTTGTGCTGGCAAGGTTTAAATGAGATACTGAATGATTCCACTCACTGATGACAGGCAACATTTTTTTCTCTAGTGTGTACTTTCTTATGGTAAAAAAGGCTGGAGGAATAACAGAAAACTTTCCCACAGAAGTGACACTCGTAGAAATTTTGTCCAGTGTGTATCCTCTTATGTACGGCACGCTAAGATGACATAGTGAAAGCTTTCCCACAGGAACGACACTCATTGGGCTTCTCTCCAGTGTGTATTCTCTCATGTACAGCACAAGAAGATGTCTGACTGAAGGCTTTCCCACAGGTGCGACAGTCATAGGGTTTCTCTCTAGTGTGTGTTCTCTCATGTCTTGCAAGATTAGTTGGCAGACTGAAGGCTTTCCCACAGAAGTGACACTCATAGCGTTTCTCTCCAGGGTGCATTCTCTCATGTATGGCATGAGAAGATGGCGTAGTGAAGGCTATCTACAGGTGTGACATTCATAGGGTTTCTCTCCAGTGTGCACTATGCTATGTGCCTTAAGGTTACTTGGCCTTTTGAAGGCTTTTCCACAGATGTGACATTTATGCTCCTCCACTCCTTCCCCTACACCAATATTCACTCAAAAGACACGGGGTGACAAGAGAGAAACTAAGAGGGGAAAAAAGAAATTATATCCACTTGTCCTGCAGGGAGGAAGCACGGAGGAGGAAATGCTTCCCCCTCCATACTCCCCACTCTAGTTAACTCTCCAAGAGGAGGACTCTGAGGAAGATGTTTCAGCTGTGCCCTCCGCCCCTGAGGGCCCCGCTCAATCAACTCGCCAGCGCTGAAGAATTCCATCTCTTCATAATTCTGTTGCCCTTCCCCTACGCTCCATAAGTCCTGTGGATGCAGACAGTCGACAACAATTCCAATACTGGCCATTTGCTACTAGTGATCTTTAGAATTGGCATACCCAAAATGCCCCCTTTTGGGGGAAACCTCGGGACTTAATTCGCTTGTTTGAAACTATACTTTTCACTCACCAGCCCACTTGGGATGATTGTAGCCAGCTTTTACAGGTCCTTTTCACCACTGAGGAGAGAGGTCATATCCAAGAAACGTCCTGGAGACTTATCCCTGGCCCCAACGGAACAGCCATCACGAATCCTACCTTGATTGACACCTATTTTCCTGAGACCCAACCAGCATGGGACTACAATACAGCTGAAGGTAGGGAGCAACTCCTTGTCTATCGCCAGGCTCTGCTGACAGGTCTCAAGGCGGTGGTTCGCCGACCTACTAATATGGCCAAAGTTTATGATATTAGACAGGGAAAAAGTGCAAGTCCGGCGGCACACCTTGAGCGGCTCATGGAAGCCTTTAGTCAATACACCCTGTATGATCTTGAGACCCAGGAATCTGCTCAGATAATTATGTTTGCCTACATAAATCAAGCCGCACCGGACATAAAGCAAAAGTTGTAGGCTCTAGACTGTTGTGCCAAGTCGCAAGACCACCCCCAAGAAGACCACCGAGATTCAGACACTCCGAAATGCAAAAGCAAGACAAGGCTTTATTTAACGAGCTGCCAACTCGGGCCTCATCCTACCCACCAACACAGTAGAGGTTAGGAGGAAGCCTCGAGCTGTGATTACACAGAGCTTATAAAGGCAAAGAACAAGGTTACAACAATCAGGTGTGCAAGCAAGATTAGAACACAGGTACAAATCTGATTGGCTCAGGGTTCGATTCTAAAATGGGGTTCACGTGGTGGGGCCTGACTTCAAAGTCTGGCACCTCATTTCCCCCTTTTACTTTTTGGTACCTTGGGAGCTAATCATGGCTCCATTCTGTCCATTTCAATGGCTTGCATGTCTAGGGGATGATATAGAGGTAAGGCATGGGCCAGTAGGGCCAAAAGTAGTATCCGAAAATAACTCTGGTCCCTCGGTTTTAAAGGGGGGCTGATGGGTGAAGATCATCCATCTTCTGTAATTTCTTCAGGCTGAGTCAGGGGCATTGACCTTACCTAGCCAGGAACCTATAACCTTAGTCTACTTTACCAAGGGACTGCAGGATTCACCTCACTTTGGAGTGAGCTGACAAAATAACATTAACACTAGCCAGGGTAGTAAGGAAAGAAGGCAAAAAGAAAATTATAACAATATTCAGTCTAACTTTCTTTTCTTGAGGCGAAGGCGAAGCGGCTGAGTTGGGTGCTTGGAGACCTCCCATGTTCCACCACGGTAGTTGTCATCCAGGGCAAAGGGGTCAGCTGGCCTGGCGTGGAAGCAATGAACCCAAGTGGCGATGCCGTCTAGGGTTCCTTCCACTGTGGTTCTTAGGGTTTCAGTCCCCTGGTCTGAATAAATGGGGGGTAGGGACAGAAGCAGAATCATATCTTTTAGAGTCCAATTCATTTTCTCTACCTGTCCTGCACTCTGGGGTCTATAAGCACAATGCAATTTCCAATCCATCCCCAGTGCTGCAGCTATTCCCTGACTTACTTTTGAGACGACAGCCTGTCCGTTGTCTGACCCAATGGTGGATGGGAAGCCATACCTGGGTAGGATTTCTTCCAGGATCTTCTTAGCCACTACATTCGCAGTCTCATGCTTTGTTGGATAGGTTCAACCCATCCTGAAAAGGTGTCTACAAAAACTAGCAAATATTTGTAATTTCTGTGAAATCTACTTCCCAATACACACCTGGCCTATTCCCACAGAGGCGAGCTCCTTTAGTAATCTGTTGATTGGGGGCATTGGCAAGCTGACAGGCCTTTAACAGATCTCAATAAGGACACAATCTCAGGTCTACAAGCTTTCTTTACTAAACAGATGTATGAGCTTAAAATTCTCACTGCCAGTCAGGGCTTTGAGTAAATGTGGGGGGTGAGATTTTAATCTATCCTCTCATTTGACAAACTTACCCTTACTAACCACTATCACAGATGACTGGTAAATTCCTGCCCAGTAGACAGACATGGGCATTGGAAAGGCATGCTTATGAACTATTCTTCTAGGACTTCCTGGCTTTGATTAACTTTTGAAAGGCCAACAATAGTGACTCTAGGATCTGACACCATCTCTGCCATCCAAGCAGTGGCTTGCTGCCTTTGGATGCTCCATCACTTTTGTCCCAGGAGGAGTGACTTTCCACTGGACTTGGACTCAGGGCCTGAGTGCTGTCCCTCAGCTCTCCAGCTCAAGACTAGCACCGTACCACTTTTGAGCTCCACACCACTCCATTCCCAGCACTCTGCTGGCTGATTAGAGACAAGTCTCTCACAGGGACCTTTCTTTGCCCGGGCTGGCTTCGAACCGCAGATTCAGATCAATGAGTCTTCTAAGGGGCCACTTTACTCCAATTATAAGCAACAAGGTGGTCCACACAGAAGTAGTTTTTAAGCATGCTCTTACCTGGAACTTATTAAGGGTCAGTATTAGATCTTGACAAACTTGTAGGAATCCCCTGTGCTTCTCTGTGGGCCTGCTGGAAACTGTTACAAAAAACCTACAAAGAAGCTGGAATGGCAATTAAACATTTAGGTAGCCAGCCATAATTCTCCTTTTCTCACTTTGCAATAATTATTTAGGACAATTTTACTTCCAAATTTCTTATCTAGAACTGTATTCTTGATTTCCAAAGCCTTTCTAACACTAACACAACACTTTAGCTTGTATCTGCATCAGAAAAACTGAAGCTCACAGGCAATCTGAAACCAGGTGCCGCCCTTTGCTTACGGGCTGCTTGTTTCAAAAGAGCCTCCTTTTTTTTCTTCTTCAGTCCCAGTTACTGCATGGCATGAAGACCTTTGAATTTAAACTTAGTTTGGCATCATACTGCAGTCTTGAACATGTTCACACTCACACATGCACACACACATCCATTTTCAAAAGATCTTAAAGCGCGCTGAATAAGCATCGGCCATACATTTTAAGAAAAAAAACCTTTAACAAATGATTTTAGCATTCTCCAGCCTCATTTTCCAGGGCTTGATAGTTTTAGTAAAACATTTTTAGTGTTAGTAAAACATTTTAGCGCACGAAACAATTTTCTGCTTAAGAAGGCTGGGTGGGGGTCCCCCCAGAGTTCTTTCTGTGGACACTCACACTCTGTGAATCATAGCCTGTACATCGTTCCAATGAGCTAAAGTCCAGTCCAGGGGAGTGGAAGGAACGTTCCCCATCATCCGTTTGTCAGTCAGGCACAGTGCAAGAAAGAAACACACAAAAATGAGCTATCTCCTTAACCTCCCTCCAGTGAGCTAGGATCAAGTCTAGGGGGCTAGATGGAGGTCCTCAAGATAGAACGTTATCCATAGCTCTGATCAGATGTTCAGTCCAAAAGGCTACAAAAACAAAACAATTAATACAAAAGGAGGAAAACACATAGGCCTAAGAAAAAGCTACGAGTTGGAGATCTCCCAAGGTGGCCCACAACCTCCTAGAAGGGTGCAGAAGGAATAGACCCGAGTTGGCCCACAACCTCCTGCAAGAAGGAGTGGACCCGAGTTGGCCCACAACCTCCTGCCAGATAAGCAGAAGGAGCAGACCCAAGTACAAGGTGGGCAGGTTGAGTCTCGTTTAGGAGGCCCTCCTGGTCAGTTCTGGCCAAAAACCAAACTGACTCGCGCCCTACAAGTATAAGCAAAAGCAAAACAGACAGACAAATTACAGGACAAGACAAATGAACAGCGCTGTTTTCTTACCTTCGGAGTCTGGGATCTCGGGGTTTCTGGGGCTATCCCAGACGAGCCCCCAAATGTTGTGCCAAGTCGCAAGACCACCCCCAAGAAGACCACCAAGATTCAGACACTCCGAAATGCAAAAGCAAGGCAAGGCTTTATTTAACGAGCTGCCAACTCGGGCCTCGTCCTACCCACCAACACAGCAGAGGTTAGGAGGAAGCCTCGAGCTGTGATTACACAGGGCTTATAAAGGCAAAGAACAAGGTTACAACAATCAGGTGTGCAAGCAAGATTAGAACACAGGTACAAATCTGATTGGCTCAGGGTTCGATTCGAAAATGGGGTTCACGTGGTGGGGCCTGACTTCAAAGTCTGGCACCTCATAGACAGGCTCAGTGAAAAATCTATTAGGGATCTAGTAGCAGTGGCGGAAAAGGTTTATAATAAGAGAGAAATAGGAGAACAAAGACAGGGAAGGAAGGACAAAGAACGTGGAATCAAGCAAGAAAAGAGGAACAGAGTTGAGGAAAGGAGTTTGGCTAGAATTTTGGAGCTACAATGCAAGGACCTCAGGGAAATCCTGACCTCTATGCAGGCAGGAAACTTTAGACAGTCCTCCTCTCCAAGTAAGGAGCAGGAGCCCAAACCCCAATCAAGAGTGGGGAAGAATCAATGTGCCTATTGCAAGAAGGAGGGGCATTGGATCAAAAACTGCCCAGAGCTAGCCAAGAAAAAGAAGGAAAAACAGAAAGTAGGATCGAGTGTTGGCAGCCTTAAAGTTGGCTGAGGACAGTGACTGAGGGAGTTGGGGCTCAGACCCCCTCCCTGAGCCTAGGATAATATTAAACGTGGAGGGGAATCCAGTCATGTTCATGGTAGATATGGGAGCAGAAAATTCAGTATTACTAGCCCCGAGAGGGCTCATGTCCACTAAAACAACATGGGTCCAAGGAGCAATGGGCACTAAACCATAAAAATGGACTACTCGAAGAACAGGGGACTTGGGAGCGGGCCAGGTAACCCACTCGTTTTAGTCATCCCTGATTGCCCCTATCCGTTGCTTGGACGTGATCTTTTAACAAAAATGAAAGCTCAGATACAGTTCACAGGCTGTGGGGCTTTTGTGACGAACTCAAGAGAAAAGCCTGTTAGTATACTAATAACTAGCAAGTTAGAAGGGGAGTTTAGGCTATACCAGCACCTCAAGCCTGAGTCTCCGGAAAATGAGTGGCTATGGGCATTTCCCCAAGCATGGGAAGAAACTGGGGGAATGGGACTGGCAAAACATCATCCTTCAATCTTTGTGGAACTCAAAACCAGGGCCGACCCAGTAAAAATTTGCCAGTACCCTATGTCACTAGAAGCAAAGAAGGGGATCACTCCTCACACCAGAAAATTGTTAGATTTAGGAGTTCTGAAGCCCATCCAGTCAGCCTGGAATACTCCACTGTTGCCTGTCAAAAAGCCTAATTCTAATGATTACAGACCAGTGCAAGACTTGAGAGAAATTAACAAGAGAGTAATGGACATTCATCCAACAGTCCCAAACCCATATAACCTGCTGAGCTCCCTGTCACCGAGCCATGTGTGGTATACTGTGTTGAATCTAAAGGATGCTTTCTTTAGCCTTCCCTTAGCCCCCCAGAGCCAAAGCTACTTTGCATTTACTTGGCACGATCCTGAAATCGGGAAAAGCGGTCAATTGACCTGGACCAGGCGGCCTCAAGGATTCAAGAATTCGCCTACAATCTTTGATGAGGCGTTACATGAAGACCTGAGTGAGTACCGCTCCCAAAATACTGGAATAAGTCTATTGCAATATGTAGATGATTTGTTAACAGCTGCTCCAGACAAAAATAGCTGTCTAAAGGGAACAGCTAGGCTCTTAAAGACTCTTGGCAATTTGGGCTATAGGGCCTCCACTAAAAAGGCACAAATTCGTAAACCTGAAGTCACCTATCTGGGCTTCATATTAAAAGAGGGCAAGCGTTGGCTGTCAGATGCATGTAAAGAGACTGTGCTAAAAATTCCTGTGCCTAAGTCAGCCAGACAAGTCAGAGAGTTCCTGGGAACAGTGGGCTTTTGCCGGCTGTGGATACCTGGGTTCGCTGAGATGGCCAAGCCTCTATATGAAGCCACCAAAAGCCTCCTAGAATTTCATTGGACTGAGCAGATGCAAAAAGCCTTTGAGGCAATCAAGCAAAGCCTTCTAGAAGCCCCAGCCTTAGGCCTACCTGACGTGAATAAACCATTCACATTGTTCGTGGCTGAAAATAAAGGAATAGCAAAAGGGGTGCTCACCCAGCCAATTAGGCCCTGGAGGCGGCCGGTCGCCTACTTGTCAAAGAAATTGGATCCTGTCGCCGCTGGGTGGCCTCCGTGCTCAAGAATAATAGCTGTGGTAGCCCTCTTGGTAAAAGATGCAGATAAATTGACTCTGGGACAGAACCTGACTGTGGCCACTATGCACTGTCTGGGTCATCAAAAGGGAGTTGATTCAGTGACTAGAGGAAGTAATCTGGCTGACCAGGCAGCTAAGGAAGCAGCCCTCCAGCCCAGAGCAGAAGTATTGACTCTAGTAGACCCAGGGCCACGAGCTTTGCCTCCGGTACCCCAGTATTCCCAAGAAGACTTGGAGTGGATAAAGAAAATTCCCATGTCCCACAAAACCCGGGACAGAGAAGGAAACAATGACTGGTGGAAAATTGGTGAAGGGAAACTTATCTTGCCGCAAGGGCTGGGTAAGGGGACCCTTAAAAGTATCCACCAAGCTTCTCACATGGGAACCCGAAGAATGCAGAACTTGCTCCGATACTCCAAAGTGAAAATTAGACAAGGAAATCAACTTATTGAAGATATTGTTAAAAATTGCAAGGCCTGTCAGCTTACCAATGCCCCCAATAAGCAAAGCATGACTAAAGGAGCTCGCCTCAGTGAGGATAGGCCAGGCGTGTATTGGGAAGTAGATTTCACAGAAATTAAACCTGGAAAATTTGGATACAAATATTTGCTAGTCTTTGTAGACACCTTTTCAGGAAGGGTGGAAGCCTATCCAACAAAGCATGAGACTGCGAATGTAGTGGTTAAGAAGATCCTGGAAGAAATCCTGCCCAGGTATGGCTTCCCATCCACCATTGGGTCGGACAACAGACCGGCTTTCATCTCAAAAGGAAGTCAGGGAATAGCTGCTGCACTGGGGACAGATTGGAAATTGCATTGTGCTTATAGACCTCAGAGTTCAGGACAGGTAGAGAGAATGAATTGGACTCTAAGGCCAATTTAGTTAAGGTCTCTTTTAGAGACTGGCGCAGACTGGGTGTCACTCCATCCTTTTGCTCTGCTTAGAGTAAGAAATTCTCCCTATCAGCTTGGCTTTACTCCTTTTGAAATAATGTACGGGTACCCCCTGCCCATTATCACTAGCCTTCAGACTGAATTGCTTGCTGATTTGGATGATACTGAATTTTTGTGTAAACTTGATTATTTGCAGCTCGTGCACAAGAAAATGTGGCCCCAACTTAAGGCATTATATGATTCTGCTTCTGTCCCTACCCCCCATTTATTCAGACCAGGGGATTGGGTGTTCGTCCAGAGGCATAACCCCAAATCCTTAGAACCACGGTGGAAGGGACCCTACGTGGTGCTACTGACTACTCCTATGGCCCTTAAGGTAGATGGCATCGCCATTTGGGCCCACTGCTCCCACGCCAGGCTAGCTGACCCCTTCGCCCTGGACGATGAGTACCATGGTGGATGGGAGGTCTCCAAGCACCTGAATCAGTTGCTTTGCCTTCGCCTCAAGAAAAGAAACTTAGACTGAATAGTTATAATTTTCTTTTTGCCTTCTTTCCTTGCTACCCAGGCTAATGTTGATGTTATTTTGGCAGCTCACTCCAAAGGGAGATGACCCCCTTATTTTAGGTAGTTTTCGGCTTGCTCAGAAATACGGTATAGCTACCCAACCCTTAGAACACAGCTGAGAAGTTTATGTATTATTTTGTTGCTTATATTTGGATACTAAACACTATACAGCTAATGGTAAGTCTGTATAGCTGAAAGTTAATTTTCAGTTTGCAGTAATCCTGCAGTCCCTTGGTAAAGTAGACTAAGGTTATAGGTTCCTGGCTAGGTAAGGTCAACGCCCCTGAGTCAGCCTGAAGAAGTTACAGAAGATGGGTGATCTTCACCCATCAACCCCCTTTTAAAACCGAGGGACCAGAGTTATTTTTGGATACTACTTTGGGCCCTAATGGCCCATGCCTTACCTCTATATCATCCCCTAGACATGCAAGCCATTGAAATGGACAGAATGGAGCCATGATTGTCTCCCAAGGTACCAAAAAGAAAAAGGAAGTCAGGCCCCACTTTACCAGGTGAGCCCCATGTTACCACGTGAACCCCACTTTACCACGTGAACCTGAGATAAGCAGGCCCTATGAGCAGACCCAGGACAAGCCCATTAGGGCCCAGTCGGTCTAGAACTCTAACCACTGGGAATGCTTAACTCTGACCACCCCTAGAATGCCTCGAACCCTGAGCCAATCAGATTTGTACCTATGTCCTAATCTTGCTTGCTTGAACACCTGATTGTTGTAACTTTGTTTTTTGCCTTTATAAGCCCTGTGTAATCATAGCTCGAGGCTTCCTCCTAAACTCCGCTGTGTCGGTGGGTAGGACGTGCCCTGAGTTGCAACTCGCTTAAATAAAGCCTTGCCTTGCTTTTGCATTTGGTGGTCTTCTTGGTGGTGGTTTCGCGACTTGGCATAACAGTACAGGGAAGATGAGGGAAGATGAGGAAGACCCCCGGTTACAAGTACACTATTGGTTGACATTTGCCCTAGTTTACAGGGTGCCTCAGATTGGCCTGGGTCTTCCTTCGAAGCATGGGTCAGATGGCCTTAACCCTGGGGGTGGGCCTCCAGGAGTGGTCACTTAGCCACATTCCTGGAGCTAGGCAGTGCCCAGGTCCGGGCTGGGGTCTGAAAGCTGACACATACTCATGTCCAACGTTGAGTGGGCTCCGGGTACAGACAATTAATCACGTCCCGGGCCAGATAGTGCCCAGATTCGGGTAGTACAGAGTTCACAGAGGGGTGGGGGGGTGGCTGTGGTTACAGAGTAGCTATAGGAAGACTGCTGGTATTTTTCCACTTCCCCATGGGTTAGTAAGCAAAGGTACAGAAGCAAAATAGCTGTTAGGGGCATAATGGTCAAAATTTTATTCTCTACGCTCTTCAATATATCATTCACATCAAAAGTGCCTGGCCCGAGTGTCTCAGATATGAAATCCCAGCTTGTCAGGAGGCTAAGAACAGAAGATTACTTTTTGAAGCCAGCCCAGGCAGGAAGTCTATGAGACTCTTACTGACTGCCCCAAAGTCAGCTGTGGAAACGATGGCTCAATAGGTAGAGTGTAGCCTTGAGCAAAGTCGCCCAGGCCCAACACACAGACCCTGGGCTCAAGCCCAAGGAAACAACAGAAGAAAAGAAACAAAATGAGAAGCTCCTTAATGAAAGAGTTTACCGATTTTATGCAAGTAGTCACTAGCGTCATATTTTCAATAATGTGGGAAAAGTGTGCTTTTCAATATAACTTCTCAAATTACCTATATTCAGATTACTAATGAGCATATCTGTTGGGCCTGGGTAACTGCAGCCATAATCAGGACATGGGGGATGCAAGGCAAGTGAAACAGTGCATCTTTTATTTTCATGAGGGCCAGGGTTTAAGTAGGGTTAGAAATCAACTTACAATTTCAAGGGTAAAAGGGTAACATAGCATGTGATCCATTATAATTATAAAAGTTGAGGAATGCCATTACTGGGAGGAAAGAAGCTAAAACAGAAGTTTATCCACTACAAAAGTTTGCTGCTTCTAAGTCTGAGCTATTTCCTAGCTATTATTTGGTCAGGACTTTGACCAGGATTCCATTCATCTTGAAGATACTTCCCTATTTACTATGAAAAGACTGCCCGGATTACTAGGGAGGAAATTTTGCTAATTACTAAGGAGAGGGTGTTCCATTCATACTGAGAATCTACCACGTGAAGGCAGCTGGTCAAACTAGTCTCCTCAAGGAGATTTTTTATGGGGGAAGGGGAGATTATCCTGACAAGGTGTGGCGTCCTTTGGCCCCCAGAAACAAAGAAACTCCTTACTGGGGAATATGTACCCAAGGGCCTATTAGTATGCTAATAAGGCATCTAAGTAACTGTGTCTAGGCTAAGTCTTCCACTGGTCAAAGAAATTAATTCTCCCACACATATCTTTACAAGTAACAGAAGGTGCTTAGAAAGTATATTAAATAGCATTATAGTTTGGTGTAGGATGCATGTATATTTTTAAAATTAGAAATCAATGACCAAATGTCAAGATACCGTGCATTTTCAAAAACGTTTCACAAGTGCCTGTGTTACTAGTGTGTTTTAAATTTGCTTAATAGAATATATTCATGTTTTTGTGTTTTGATAATGTAATATTCCCAGTAGACTCCTGCTTTTAAACCTTTGTCCCCAGTGGACTGGGCTGTTGTGAAACACTTGTAAACTTCTGGGTGGAGGAAACAGGTATGTCATTGAAATCTCTACCAGTAATCTCTTCTGCTCTCCCTGCTCCTCCATCCCCTCCTCCTCCCTCTCCCTCTGCTCTCCTCCCTCCCTTCTCTTTGGCATTTTCACTATCTTCTTCTTCAGCCTCCTTCCTGTCTGCTAGGAGGTGTGGTAATTCTCTGTTCCATTTTCCCACTGTGGTCATGTTGTGTCCAGTGCATGGGTCTCAGGAATGGAGAACAGAATCCTTTGAAGTAATGAATCAAAACAAATCCATTGTCCCTGAAATTGTCTGTGTCCTGAAATTTTATTACAGTGATGGAAATCAACACCAAGGTGAAAAAGGTTTACAAAAGCAGGAATTCTATTAGCAGTGGGTGCCTTGCTGATGAGCATGGAGTGTCTGGTGGTAGAGAAGGGAAGAGATGAAGGGGATGAGGTGGGGGCAGAGGGGGTATTGAAGGGTTAAAGTGACTCTATTTTAAGGTGTCTGTTGTTTACATTAAAATATAAATGACCCTGAGCATGGTTAAGTTTCAGGAACTGGTTTGTTTGTGCTAAAGCTGTTAAGCTGCAAATTCTTTAACAACCCTAAAGCCAGACTCCCTACAGTGCTTGTAAATTCCTAGAACAAAGCTATCTACAAGTTAAAGAAGCTACTCTGTGCTGTGCCTGGCCTTGGAAAGGACTGCACAAAGTACGAGATAAAAGGACACTAGAAACAGACCCAGACTGTCAATCACCCCACTTGGCAGGACAGCTTGTAAAAGCCCAGACAGCTGGGAAACTCCCTTGATAACCTTTGACCATCCTAGAATGCCCCTAGCCCAGAGCCAATCAGCCTTCGGTCCATACCCTAATTCTGCCCAAACACCTGCTTGCTGTAAATTTCGTAGTTTTTGCCTTTATAAGCCCTGTAAAAATCCAGCTCAGGGCTTCTTCCCTATCTGCGCTGTGTCGGTCTAAGGGATGAGGCCCGAGTTGCCTGATTAAAGCCTTGCTTTTGCATTTCGGAAAGTCTGGCTCTCGGTGGTCTTTTTGGTGGGTTTCTCTCGACTTGGGCATTACAGTATGTCTCCAGAGAAGTGGCCACCAATCTCTCAATGTGGCACTGGAGGAGTTAGCGAGTTTGGAATGGGGGCTGGGCTTCCGATCTTAGCTAAAGGTCATATTCTCCAAAACTCTGATGCTCAGGAAGTGACGGGGAGTCCTGCTCAAGTCCTGGTCAGACTCAGCAAGCTGCCACTTCGCTGGGTGGTGCAAAAGACTGGGACAGAACACTCCACCCTCCTTGCGGGCAGACCAAAAGAACCCCTAAATTTATAAAAGTTGAGTGGGGCAGACCAACAGAACCCCTAAATTTATAAAAGTTGAGTGGGGACAGTTCTTCAATGTTACACAGTCAGACTCAGACTCAGAGTCTCCTGGGTGTTTGGAAGGGTTCACTGCCTTGACAAAATCTGTGAATCCGGAAACATCTGGGTGATGATGTGAAAACATGAGAGGTACCAGCGATGATCCTAGCAGGAAATTATCCCTACTCATCATCAAATCTCACTGTGAATTCAGGATACAAATTTTGCCTTTTATTGACAATTGCACAACAAGTAGAAATTCATTATCACCATATATAATGAAGACATTTGCTGATGAGTTGTTAACCTGGTTTTAACTGCCTTGAGTTTATTATTATGGAAAAGAACATTGTTCGGGAGTGATAGCTCAAAGGCTACACAGACTCTGCTCTTGGCCATCTCTTCTTTCAATTCAGAAAGAATCCACAAGCCATTCTCGTCCTCTAAGGTTAGCAGTCCCACCCAGTTCCATCTGAAGTGAATCAGTAAGGAGACCATGGCAGCGGCCATTGATGTGTTCTTTTGGGCCATCTGATAGAGAGCAGGGAACTTGTCATGGTCGCTCAGGGCTTGATCAAAAGGCCCAAAGGAAAGCTAAAGGGAATGAAATTGCATGTTCCAGGAATGAGAAGATTTAAACGCATCATAACCTCAGTCATATAGTATGTACAGTAACCAGTTGAAGTAGGTGGAATGTAAGTTTCCTTTTAGTTTTTGAAAATGTGCTTTTAATCACTGTACCAGCTATCAATGTATTTTGTACAATGCCTCTTGATCTTAGTCATTATTTCCATCAGCTCCTCCCATTTTTATCAACACCACCCATTCCCTGACTTTCCTAGTAGCATTCTCACATATGTACGTTGAATATTATGGTCTATTTGCTCACCTATCCCCTATTCCTCTGGTGCTTTTCTAATTTCCTTAATATCTATGTCCTGGAGACAAAATGTGCTTCATTTCTTTTTGACGTTAATTCTTCAGATGGTTAGTAAATTAAAGAAATTATACCAAGGAATTACTTCCACATATAAAGATATTTATATATATATATATATTAAAAATATATATACCATACTATGCTTAGTAATCATATATATATGGACATGTGCGTGTTCTCTGTTTAATAATGCATTATCATATTTAAATTTACCTTTCACATATGATTGAACACATGCCCCTTTTCTATTTCTTAACTAGTCTTAATTCAACATAATATCTTGCATGTGGGTATAGGTGTGTGTGTGTGTGTGTGTGTGTGTGTGTGTGTGTGTGTGTGTGGTGTGCTATAACAGAGGCATGAACTCAGGGCCTCATATACTGTTTTTGGCTTTTTTTTTAAGAAGGCTAACGCTCTACCACTTTGCGGCGGGCGGCAACCTCGTCCAGCGAGGAAAGGCGACCACCACACGAGGATCCTTCCCAATCACATTTTATTGAGGAGCCGCTTGGTTGAGGGAGAGCTGAAGCGAGGGGCACCAAAAGGCCAAAACCGCCTGCTTATATACCGTTGGGTGAGCATGGGTCGCTCCCTGATTGGTCTGCGACTGGTTGCTACTAGCAGCTGCCACGGGATTGGCTGGGAGTAGAACTCACTTGCGCATGCGCAGGGTTCAGGCCGGTAAATCCGTTAGGCTTTGCCGTTATTTACCAGTAAGGCTGCAAGGAAGTAGGAGCATCTTGTAATGGCGTTGTTGCCGGCTTCCTGCAGTTCCCCCTTTTTGTTTTTGTGCAGGTAAGAGTAGAGGTCTGATCTCTGTGTGCTATTTTGGAACATTGTACTGGCTTTCCCATGAGTGTTATCCATTCATCGGATGCCAGACCCGTCCGATACCTTTTTTCCAGAGGTGGGGTCTAGGGTATCTACCCACGTGCAATCAGACTTGCTCTTCTTGGGGCCTGTTACCTCAGGACTCCCAAGTGCGGTGCTATTGCCCGGCATCCTGCTTTGCTCAAATGCACGCCTATCCCTAGTGCAAGTGAAGCTACCAGCTTCCTGGGGTGCAAAGGCCGTGCAATTGAGGGCTTAGTCCCTTTTTAGGGCTGAAAGCCAAATCTGGGGGGAAGCTCCATACTCCAAGGCGGCTAAAGCCTGTGAAATTACAACCTTGTCCCTTCGTGTTTGGGTTCGCAGTTGACAGACCAACCAGAGGCAGACCATACTGCCCCCTAGGCATAGTAGTAAAAATACGAGTAATACATGGGACTTCCATGTTGCAGTCTGCAGAAAACAAGGTGGGGAGGAAAGGAGAATCTGCATGCAAGGGCATAGGTACTGGCCATGCCTTAGTCACAGCCCATAGTGTCATTTCTTTTGCTGCCATCGGGGCTGCAGTCAGCACTGTTGCAAGTAGCAGGAGGATCAGTCGTACCACAGGGCAAGTGGATGGTGTCTTCATCTTGCGGGTCTTTATTTTCGCAATGGGTTTCTTCTGTCGTTTCCACAGGCCTGGTCAATCTCGTTGGCACCCAGTGAGGCACTTCTTGGCCCTGAGGAAAAACACAAACAGCTCCCCTGGATCTCGTTATCACCAGATCCGGTCCATACCATTTGTTATTCAAAACCTCTTTCCACATGACCATATCCTTTCTGACAGTGACCTTAGTGGCTGCATGCCTATCAGCAGCTGACTCACAGGCATCATTTACATTTAAAAAATTTAAGGTAAAGAGTACAAGTGAAAGCCTTTCCCTGGGGGTCGCTGTCTCAGCTATTCCCCCTTTTTGTTTTTGCAGTAATTCCTTTAGGCTCTTGTTAGCCCTTTCGACAATTCCTTGGCCTTGAGGGTTGTAAGGCAACCCCGTTGCATGGGTTACATGCATTTGAGCGCAAAAGGCGCGAAATCCATGGGAGGTGTACGCTGGGCCATTATCTGTTTTTATTTTTAATGGTTTACCCCACGCTGCCCAAGCCTCCAGGCAGTGGGTTTTTACATGTGCAACCTTCTCGCCAGCCAATGCAGTGGCATGAATTATCCCTGAGAACGTATCCACTGACACATGCACATATTTTATCCTGCCGAATTCTGACACATGAGTCACATCCATTTGCCATAAGGCGTTGGGCTTGAGACCTCTTGGGTTTATGCCAACATGTGGGGGGTGGAGAAAGGTGACACAGGACTGACAGGCTTTTACAATTCTCCTGGCCATTTTCCTGGGTATGTGGAACTTTTGCCTCAGTGTATTAGCGGGAACATGATAGAGTCTATGGAATTCTTTGGCCAAAGCTATTGGGTCATCAACAATGCAGGCCATAATTTGTGCAGCTCGATCCACTAAATCATTGGCTCGTGCCATGGGTCCTGGCAATAAGGTATGTGCCCGAATATGGCCAATAAAGAATGGACAGTTGCGTTGTGAAATTGTGTCCTGAATTTGGAGGAGCACATTAGAAACCATGCTGCTCTGTTTAATAGAGGCTGCGATCTCAAGGGAAGCCACAGCATTGACCACATACTGAGAGTCCGAATACAAATTAAAGGGCTCTGAAAAGGTTTTAAACACTTCCAATACTGTCAAGCACTCCACCACTTGTGGAACATCCGGGCGGAAGGTCAGAACCACTGGTGTTCTGCCCTGTACCACATACGCTCCTTGTCCCGATTTAGACCCATCTGTGAATATGGTTAGCGCTCCTGGCAAAGGATCCTTTTGTGTTAACACTGGGAAATAAACCAAATTTCTCTCTATAATAGCAAATAACGGATGCTTGGGGTAATGGTTATCAATTACCTTAGAGTAGGAGCAAACAAGCACGGCCCACACATCTACTGTAGCAGCTAAAATTTCCACCTGTTCGCGGGTATAGGGTATAATCAGTTTGTCCGGAACTTTTGCAAAGTGCGTTAGGCAATATTTAAGACCTAAAAGTGTTTGAGAAGCTACCAATTCTGGAAAATACTGGATTGTCCTGGCACCAACGGAGTTACCGTGAAGCCACCACAAAGGGCCGTCCTGCCATATTACTCCAGTGGGATAGTTCTTTGTTTTTATGATGCACAAAGCAATTGGAGCAGCAGGATCATACCGCCTCAGTTGTGCCTTAGTCATGGCTTCTTCGACCCTACGCAAGGATTGTAGCGCAGAGGGTGTTAGGACCCGAGGGGAAGTAACCTCTGGGTTCCCTTCAAGTATAGAGAATAAAGGCAATAATTCTGATCTAGGGATGTTAAGAAATCCCCTTATCCAGTTAATGTCTCCCATTAGTTGCTGAAAATCATTGAGGGTCTTCAAATGTGAGGTCCGAAAAGAAATTTTTTGTGGCCTAATAGTTTCCGGGCTTATAACTGATCCCAAAAATTCAATCATATTTGATTGCTGAACCTTTTCAGGGGCGATGGTCAGGCCCCTGGCTGTTAACAAGGATGTAATTTCCTTATATACTGTATGAAGCGTCTCCAAGCAGGAGGCGGTCAGCAAGATGTCATCCATATAATGAATAATTTTTACTTCTGGGAATCTCTCCCTTACCAGAAGCAAGGCCGAATCAATAAATAACTGACACATGGTAGGGCTGTTAGCCATACCCTGTGGCAAGACCTTCCATTGAAAACGTGCATCGGGTCGCTCATGGTTTACTGACGGCAGAGTAAAGGCAAATCGTTCCCTATCTTCTTCACATAAAGGTATGGAGAAAAAACAATCTTTGATGTCTAAGGTAATGACTGGCCAATTGCGGGGCAGCGCTGAGAGCAAGGGAAGTCCCCTCTGGATGGCCCCCATGACCTGCATTTGGGCATTTACGGCACGCAGGTCATGTAGTAGTCTCCATTTTCCGGAGGCCTTTTTGATTACAAAAATTGGAGTGTTCCAGGGTGAGACAGAGGGTTCAATATGTCCTAATTGTAATTGTTCTTTTATCAGTGTTTGAGCGGCTTCTAGCTTTTCCTGAGAAAGGGGCCACTGGGGGACCCATACCGCCTTTTCTGTTTTCCAAGGTATGGGCACCTTGCCGGGTGTAGAAGCCTTATTTTCAGAGACCCCTAGGAAAAACCCAAACCTTGTCTGTCCTTTTTACTGGACGATTGTAGGGGTTCGGGCTTGCCCTGTAAATGTTTGCCTAATCCTAGTGATGGGACAAACCCTTGATGTTGCATCATCCTCTTGCTAGCTTCTGAATATTCATTGGTTAGTTTTAAATTTAACTGTTGTTGGACGTCCCTTCCCCATAAATTTATCGGGACTTTGATGACAAACGGTATAACCTTGCCTTTTTGGCCTTCCTCCGTCCTCCAGACCAGCTCTTTTGCACTGAGATCCGGAGAACTAGCGTACCCTAGTCCCTGTAATGTTTGTGAGGATTTTTGTGTAGGCCACCGCTTCGGCCATTCATCCTTCCGGATTATGCTCCGATCTGCACCTGTATCCACTAGTCCAGAAAAACCTTTTCCCTCTATTTCTAATGTTAATATTGGCCTTTTGTCTAATTCCATGGACAAACATGCAAGGTCCACTCCAGTGGATCCAAGGTCTGCATTGTTTCTTTCAATATTTTTTGCAGGAAAACGGTCATGCCTTGAAGGCAGCAGTAGAAGCTGAGCAATTCGATCTCCTGGAGCTATGGAGATAACTCCACGGGGAACATGACAAAGGATTTTTATAGTTCCTTCACAATCTGGGTTAATGACTCCTGGGAGGACAATTAGCCCTCTCATGGTGGAAGAGGAACGACCAAGAATCAAGCCCACTGTGTCTTTTTCAAGGGGTCCTGTCATATCAGAGTCTATGACCTGTACGCCCATCGCCGGAGTTAATACTGTTCTGGTGGCGGCACAGAGGTCCAGCCCTGCGGAGCCTGAAGTTGCCCTTCGAGCCTGGGTGGTTGCAGGTGGGGGGCTGGTACCGACGTTTGAAGTGCCCCATAGATTTGTGGGCCCTGGGGACGGGGGCCCCCCTTCCCGTTTTTTGACTCTAACGGTACAGCTTGGGGGATCGGATGTCCATTGATGTCCTTCACTGACCTACATTCATTGGCCCAATGTTTTCCCTTTTTACATCGGGGGCACAGACCTGGTTGTCGCTGTCCTCCCGTTAAATTAGCTGGGGTCTCGTTAATTTTCGGGCATTGCCGCTTAAAGTGTCCTAATTGGCCACACTTAAAGCAGCCCTTCTGTTTGTCGTCCCTAGCCACGCGAGCGGCAGAAAGCACAGCCGCCGCCAAGCCTGCATTTGTCAATGGGCCTCCCACCTCTCGGCAAGCTTTTACCCATGCCTCAAGGCCCTTTTCCTTTATAGGAATTATCACTCTTTTACATTCCTTGGTACTTTGCTCATAGATTATTTGTTGTACAAGTGGCATGGCAGCATCCAAATTCCCAAGTACACGCTCCGCCGTCTCAAGCATGCGTGCCACAAAATCAGAAAATGGTTCATTGGGCGCCTGAATCACTTTTGTAAGGTTGCCAGCCACCTCTCCTTTGTTTGGCAAGGCCCGCCAAGCCTTGTAAAATATCTCATTTACCTGGCGGTAGACTTCAAAGGGGTAGGTGGTCTGTTCCACTGCATAAGCTCCCTGTCCTAGAAGCATGTCCACCGACCATTCGGCTCTCCCTTCTTGGAGATTCTTTCTGAATTGTATTTGTGCCTTGTCCTGAACAATGGACCTAAAGTCAAGGAACTGCCCGTGACTGAGACATGTGCGCGCAATCTCAAACCAATCCGTGGGCGTCATGGCATTAACCGTGAGTCGCCGCAATAAAGCAGTGGTATAACTGGCTGTAACTCCATATGTGCGCACTGACTCCATTAGATCCCTTAGTTGTTTATAAGAGACTGGCTCATAGGTCCTTTCATCTGTTATTGGGTTCTCAAAGACTGGAAAAGCCGTGGCCAACCTAGACCACGTACTTCTCTTTATGAAGTTGCTCCGCCCGGACACCGCATAAGGCGGGGGGGCAGAGGGTGTTTTTTGCCTGGGGGCCCTGGCCCCAAGGGGGTAACCAGGTCAGTATCTGTCCTTTTCGTACCTAGCAGCGGCTTCCTCCAAGCCCTCTTCATCTTCTGGGCTCAGCTCGCTACCCGAGGTATGGCCACTCTCGGCCTCGCTCTCTGATTCACTGCCCTCTATACTAAGAGCTGAGAAGGAGTTATCAATCTTAAATTCCTCCAAAGAAGGATACAATGGGGCAACTGGTCCTTGTCCCTTTTGAGTTTGCTTTTGTTTTGTCTGTCTTGTCCCCACCGCCTGCGCGATCGAGGATTTTCCGGAGGGCTGCAGTCCCTCCTCCAGACCCTTATGGGGTCTCCCTTTTCTTTCTTTCATCTTTTTATTTTTATTTTCCTTTTTTTTATTTTCCTTAGGCCTAACCACTTCCCCCTTTACTGATGAGGATTCCGAAAGACTATCCTGGTGCTTACTAAGGGCCCTTTGACCTTCCTTTATAAGATCTATGGAGTGTCCATCTTCCAGGCATGAGCGTACCATGCGCCATAAGGGCATAGTTGCTCTAGAGATCTCACCCTTTTCCTGAGCGCTGTCTAAATCCCTGCCTAACTTGTCCCAGCAAACGAGGGTCAAGCCGCCAGAAACCGCGAACCACGGTGCCTGTTGGTCTATATCAGTAAGAACCTTCTTGATAGTTGCCTTGCCAACCTTAAGACCGCGCTGTTTCAGCAATGTCTGAAGAGGAGTGTAAAGGTCCTCAGAACCGGTTGTTTTCCCCTGAGAATTTCCCATGTTGCACCCTTATCTACGAGTGTCTTATCCACGGGCGAAAACCACGTTATCTACCGTGGGCTTACTTTCACTTTTAACTTACTCTAGATCAATGCAGCGGCACTCTTTTCCAGGTTCGTCACAGGCACTCTTTTCCAGGTTCGTCACAGCGCAAACAGAGCAAGCACACACCAGCCACCAGCACTCACAGCGGAAGGATTATAAGAAGCACCAGACAGGAACGGCAGTCCACATACCTGAGGGAAGTTACCTCCTCATGTGTTGGGTTCTGGATCCTCTTCGACCCCTCGCCTGGTCCCGGGTTTCGGCACCAGTTGCGGCGGGCGGCAACCTCGTCCAGCGAGGAAAGGCGACCACCACACGAGGATCCTTCCCAATCACATTTTATTGAGGAGCCGCTTGGTTGAGGGAGAGCTGAAGCGAGGGGCACCAAAAGGCCAAAACCGCCTGCTTATATACCGTTGGGTGAGCATGGGTCGCTCCCTGATTGGTCTGCGACTGGTTGCTACTAGCAGCTGCCACGGGATTGGCTGGGACTAGAACTCACTTGCGCATGCGCAGGGTTCAGGCCGGTAAATCCATTAGGCTTTGCCGTTATTTACCAGTAAGGCTGCAAGGAAGTAGGAGCCATCTTGTAATGGCGTTGTTGCCGGCTTCCTGCACCACTTGATCTGCACATTACTTCCCACAGGTTGCTGGTTAGAAATAAGTTTCCTCAGTACCTAGGATTATAGATTTGAACCACTAGCACAGAGCTCAACATATCTTTATACTTTAAAGTCACATTCCTTTAACAGATTTTTTTAAAAATATATTAATAAGGTGCAAAACTTAAAATAAGCCTTTTGTTCTGCTCTAACTTTTCTATCCCCTTTCCAAATAATGGGACTATACATAACCAATTACCTCAAATTCTTAGTTTTTCATAACTCAAAATTTCATAGGATCATCAATCCAGTGTCTTCCTCTCCTCCTATAACACCTGAAATGTCATCAAATGACATTTTAAAGTATTACTCCACTCCTTCCACTCTCACCTGTGGAAACCTATAGAGGTTCAGCAGTGTCCCAATCTGGGCTGATGTTGTTCCTTATGGTCCTGTGATTACTGCTATAGACTGGCTGTCTCCCACCCATGTGTAATTTGGAGTTTTGGAATACCCATTGAGGCAAAAAAAAAAAAAGGCATATGTATATACATTTCAAATTTCAAATTGAATATTACAGGTATCAAATCCCAGAGTCAAGTTATGCAAAAGTTTAGGGTTTTTTTTTTTATCTCTTCAATAGCAAAAGTCAAGGCCAAAATGAACTGGTAGTTCTTGAAAATAAACCTTTATAATGAACATAGATATTTAAAAGGAGTATTTCCAAACTTATGACTTTAGTGAATTGAATGCTTGCTTTTCTGCCAATGAATTTGCCAAAACATTATGCCACATTGGAGTATAATGTGAATGTAATGTCTTCTGCTTGTAGATGGGATTAGGAAAGGACATGAAAGGAATTTGTCCTGAGTGAGATTCAGAAACTTACTTCAGCTGAGAAAAAGCTTGCGTAGTCTCCATTATCAAATGCACCACAATAATAACCTGTTGTCCATGAAACCTGGGATAGACTTACATGAGATACCAAATATTCTATTGCCTTTATCTTTGAGGAACTAGCTCTAGCTATGTCAAAAATCTTTGAGTCACTCACTTTAAGATATATGGTTATATGGCAGGCAAGCCTAACAAATACCCAATTTAAGGCCATCTTTCTGAAGCAAGGGCTGATTGAAAGAAGGTTCTATAGCTAGGTCGGCTCACAGAGCCAATGTACTGAACAGTTCTTCCTGGGATATAACCAAAACATGACCTCAAATATCAGGCGACGGAATTTTATTCTTATTTGTGTAGCAACCTGAAAGGATGCAGCCACCTCTAAGTAACATTGTGGACAGAGGAATCTTCAACACAGTGGATGACAAATGAATTATGAACAAGGTTTACATGGAAATCCCCAGTATGCCATGATAATTACCATGGTACAATGGTAAAATACCAAAGTAAAAAGCAGTGGCCACTACCATGTTCCCAATATTTTTAGACTGAGATCCTGGAAAGACAAGAACACAAAGTAGTAAGTAAGGAGACTTAAAATACTTTTCTTTCTCTCTGTTATGTCTGTATGTGCAGTGGTGTGTGTGTGTGTGTACATTCTAAAGAAATTAATCTAAAATCATCACAAATTCTTTGAAAAAGGACACAATGGAGGCAAGATGGAATTGCAAATAAGATGATGAGTTTGTTCAACATGTACTGCATGTATATCTAAAACGTTACAGTGGAAGCCTACCATGTTGGAAATAACCTCTAAATAGAAGAAAATAGTGATATTGAAGAAAATCTAATTGAACAAACACATGTGGAGGAGTAACCTGAAAGAAGACTGAATCCACGTGGAAAAGGTTGACAACAGTATTTAATAAAGCAAGGTTGGCCACTTCCCTTGGAGTCTCCTCTCCACCTCCCAGTGAACCTAGCAAGCAGCTCTCCCCCTGTTGTCACTTCCACTGAACTCCTCATTCTCTTCTGATTGGTCCACACGAGGGCCAGCCCCGCCTCTAGGCGTCTCAGTCGCTTCCCATTGGCCCACAGCCTGATCGTTCTTAGCACAGGCCTACCCCTGAGAATTAATATTTGTCTGACAAATTAATATTTGTCTGCCTTTCTGAAGTGGAGGGGAGGGGAACCTAGGTAGGTAGGCCCCTGCCTTCGTTATCTCAAGTTTAAGGGTCTGTTTTATGGCAGGCTGCAGAGCATCCTTACCTGGAAATCACTGCCCCTGCCCCCAAAGTTTCTCTATACCAGAGATGGGGGGATAGAGAACACACACACACACACACACACACACACACACACACACACACACAGAGAGAGAGAGAACCCACAGTCTGTTAGAGTGTTGCCTTGCCCTTCTGTTGGTCTTTGTGTCTGCTCCTTTGCTCGCTTACCTACTCAATAAAGCTCAACCATGTTTTCTCACCCTCTTGATTAGCACAGAAATTCATATTCTGATAATCCTCACCTGCATCAGGTGACAAGAACTAAGAACAAACTGCATACAAATAGCAGACCCAAACACAGGAGGGCGAGGAAGGAATAGTGTATGTGACATTGAACGTTCAGGTCACCCACTTATCATTTGTCTTTCCCTTCAACCGAAGAATGCTTGTGATCTCTCTCTCTCTGCCTCCCTCCCTCCCTCCCTGTAGCTCGGTATTCTTTGTGCTCTGCCAACTCTGCTTCCCCCAGTCTCCCTGGCAGCCCTCTTGAACCTGCCACTAAGCAGCTTCCCCTTTGGAGTCCTGGAAGGAGGGAGTTGCCAGGAGCCAGGCGCCCAAAAGAGAGTCCTCCTCTCTGCAATTAAACACACACACACACACACACACACACACACACACACACACACACAAACTGCATTCATGCCCACATGAGCTCAAGAAAATCAAGAGTCAATTTAAGGGCTTACCCGTTTTGAACATTGATGCTGGTGAACAAGATGGATGCCGGCTGCCAGTCAGGATCGAATTTTCCTTGAGAATGTCTCCACAAGGAATGGTCCCCATCCCTCTCCAAGAAGACAGTAGTTCTTTGTCAGTCCGTGTATGGATTCTTAAGATTGTAGAGCATTGCACAGGAAAGGTTGTTATGAAAACAAAGTGTGGGGGGGGGAGAGGGGGGGAGATGCAGGGATACATATGTAGCAAAAGCAGGTGGTTCAAACAGGTTTCCAAAATTAAGCAGCGAGGATACTAGGCTTCAGCCCAAGAAAACCTCAGGGGCAGTGTCCAGGTCACAGGACTCAGGATCCCAATGAAATCCCCAGTACTGTCCCATCAAAAGAAAGAGAGAGAGAGAGAGAGAGAGAGAGAGAGAGAGAAGAAGGAAGGAAGGAAGGGGATGCACTGGGTTAGAATCCTTAGCACAACATAAACAGAAAAAAGGGGGAAGTAGAGTTCTGGCTCAAGAGGTACAGGGGTAGCCTTGAGCTAAAGAAAAAGAAAAAAAAATAACAGCAGCAGCAGCAGTAGCAGCAGCAGCCAGTGTTCCATCCTTTAGTCCAAGACCCAGGGCTGAACAACAACAAAAAAGTTGGACTGGAAACAATTTGCTCAGACAGACTTGAATTAGCAGCGTGTGATGCAAGGGTTGTCACAAGCTCAGGGATCGGGCATCACAGTACTGTACAGCAGCACCGATGGCTCCGGGCGGGTGGGCAGGAAGGCAGGCAAAGCAGAACTCGGTTTGGCCACGTTCCGGGGCTAGCGAAATCGCAGAGCAAGCTGTCACTTCATTTGCTCCCTTGCTCTTTTGCTCTCGCTCCCTAGCTCACTCGGCCCTCCCTGCCCCCCCCCCCCACCCCGCCCGCCTGCCCGCCCGCGGGCTTGCTTCCCCTCCCTCTCCCCAACCCGTGCAATGGTACTATGGTGAGCGCTCGCCATCTAGTGTCCGCTTTCTGTAACAACAGTGCTTGTGAACTCCAGTTTCCTCCCATGAAATGAATGAACCACAGGCTTCCTACTCAGCCCATGGGTGATGCTTTACTAGTGAGCCAGGACTCAGTGGAAAAAACGGCCACATGGCCTTCTCTTCCAGGCAGGGCGGGCGGCTACACTAGCAGCCGGTTCAGCGAATGACGTGATCATCCAAGAAAATAAAAAAGAGAATCAATTATTGTGCTCGGTGGGCTGTGTGCTTGGCGCGTGTCAGTCATTCAGCGCCGTGCCCCGCTGGCCCTACATGTTGTATGGCATCCGGTCCATCCCCGAGTTCCTTCCCTTGTGCGTGGACGGACGGACAGATGGCTTTCCATACACACACACACCCCATGATCTTGCCCTAGCTCTGTCTCAGACACACACACAAGCTCTGTTTGGGGTTTTAGGACTGGCAAAAGGGAAAAAAAAAAGAAATAAAAAAGAAGGAAAGAAATGGAAAAAATCAATGTGAAGCCAAGGGGCAATGAATAGACATCAGAAATTACTAGGCAGAAGGAAAGTTCATTGCTTCATTTAGCAAAAGAAGGAAGAGGACTATGAATGCAAATCATAGCCGGTGAACTTGTTCAGGCAGTGAAGATGGGATTATTGGAGGAGGCAGAAGAGATGATTGACAAAACAGGGTGTACCAAAGAGAGAAGATACTTGTTGTAGTGAAAAAACTAATGAACACTGTTCCTAAATGTAACAATGGCCTCTAAGGGAAAACCATAAATTTGCACAGGCACAGCAAGAGGTAAGAGAATAATGCCACAGAGAGTCTTCTGACAGAATATGTGCGTAACACATTCAGAACAGACCTCTGAAAAACCATGGTTAAAAAATAATTGTAAGAGTAAGTCCTCTCACAAATCACTACATCACAGTGTGAAGGTTGAGTCTATCACCAATCATTAAACCACAGGATCTGCCTGAGCAGCCAAGGAAGAAGGCCTTGAGCTCAATTCTGGGCACTGGTGGTGGGCACAGTCCACAAAGAATCCAGGGTCCATCAGCAGCTGCTAAGGTTTCCACAGTAATTTTGCCTTCAAGTGAATTATACGTTATTGTCTCTTCATAACACCTTAAGAACACAGAACTGTGAAACAAAGATTTAAAAAGAAAAACATCCACAGAAATAAAGGAAGTATTTATCTACCTGGCCCTAACCCCACAGTGGTGGAGGGTTCTGAGGAGGAAGCCAGGTGGGGGTGGGCTTAAGCCTGGCAGCACTCACAACTTTGGAAGCCAGAGGAAACGTTCCTTTGTCTTTCAAATGTAGTCACCGCAACCACAAAATGACCCTTTTTTTAAAGAAGAATTTGGAAAAAACAGGTTTTCTAGGAAGAGATCAACTGTTGTCTGGCAGGCTGGGCCCAAACCCTGTCAGTGATCTTGCTTAGTCACTGACAAAGGTGTAAGTCAGTCATAGTGCCTAAGATAAAAACCAAATAAGAAAAAAAAAAAAAAAACAATTGTATCTGTTAATAGGCTCAAAAACTAAACTAAGCCTGGGGATATGGCCTAGTGGCAAGAGTGCCTGCCTCGTGTACATGAGGCCCTGGGTTTGATTCCCCAGCACCACATATACAAAAAATGGCCAGAAGTGGTGCTGTGGCTCAAGTGGCAGAGTGCTAGCCTTGAGCAAGAAGAAGCCAGGGACAGGGCTCAGGCCCTCAGTCCAAGCCCCAGCACTGGCCAAAAAAAAAAAAAAAAGAAAAAAGAAAACCTAAACTGAGATATAAAATTGAATAAAATATATTGGAAGTCCTCCCTTCCATTTTTCTTTTCTTTTCAGTTGGAGATGAGGATTGAACTCAGTACCTGGATGCTGTCCCTTACCTTTTTGCTGTTCATTTTTAGCCAAAGGCAGCTAGTGCTCTAACAATCTTGAGCCACCGCTCCACATCTGGTTTCCTGGGGGTTAATTACTCCAAGAGCAGATTCTCACACTATGCTCTCCAGGAAACTTTTGAATCTTGAGCCTCAGATTTCTCTAAGCCTCCAGAGTAACTATGGTTACAGACTTGAGCCAGTAGCACCAGGCAAACGGGGCAAACTTCCCACATGACAAAATGTCTTTGATTTAGAACTATGAAGCCTTTGGGGCTTTGCTGAACATTTCCTCAGGATTGATTAGTATTGTGTAATGTGAGAACCCATTCAGGTGGGCAACCCGATGCAACTACACTAAGGTGTCAGTAAAATCATGGAGCTCTCACGACCTGGCTGGTTCCGACCAGTGCCCTCCCCCTCCCTAACCCCGCAATCCGCCAACGGCCTGGGTGCGCCATCTAGTGTCCGCTTTCTGAAATTACCATGGTTGTGAATTCCAGTTTCCTCCCATTGAATAAATGAACCCCATGCTTCTAGACCCATGCACATAGGAGGTGGTCACTGAAGAGCCTGTGTGTAGGAGTGGTCATAACATTTATCACAGGACAGACCACCTGACCAATGTTTGTATTTTAAGACTCTAGGATACTGTATGAAAATGGCATTGATAGAACAAACTACCTGGGAAGAACTGCTGCTTAAGCACATAAAAATAGAAAATGAAAGGCAGTTAAGTGCAAGTGTTTATACAAAAACAAGTAAAAACTAGGGTGGGTGGCTCACACTTCTAATCCTTGCTACTTAGGAGGCTGAGATCTCAGGATCGACTTTCAAAGCAACCTTGAACACAAAAGTCCTTTTGAGACTGTTATCTTGTACTGCAGTTACCAAGGTAACTGGCATTCTTGGAGGCTGCCAGAACTCACGGGGCCCATTCCTTCCAGCCCCTACCTTTCATAAGGCATAGCCTGGGCCAGTCCTTCTCTCTGGCCATGCAGTTCAGGAGTAAATTTTTCTTTTCTGCTTGAATAGCGCATAGTGTTCTCCTTCGTTGGCTACCTACTTTAATAAACCTTACAGGGAGGGAAGGAGGACAGTAGCTAAAAAACCTCAGGATTGGAAGCAGAGAAAATTTTGGATATGGTTTTGGATATGAGTGCTTGGTTATATTGTGCAGGGGAGGGACAATATTGTGTTGGAACTCCAGCAAAACTGTTGCATTGTAACTCTTTTAGGGTATCCTTTAAACAATTACAGATACTAATCCACACAAATAAGACATTGATAATTCTTAAAAGGTCTAATCTGTGTTTATTTACCTCTCTCTTACCTGCAGGGTGAGAAGTCAGGGTCCCTGAGCTTTCCATTTGAACAAGGCTGGTTTTCTACCACTTTTGAGCTACAATGCCACTTCTCCTTTCCTGTCAGTTCATCGTAGATAAGACTCACACTTACTTCTCCTGACATGGGTGGCTTGGAACTGTGATCCTCAGTTGTCTCTCAGCATCCTTAGTCTTCAGGATTATAGGCTGGAGCCACCACCACCTGGCCAGGAGACTAATTTTCTACATTGCAAAATGTCTTTCATTTGGAACTTGGAAGCTACAGTGCAACTACACAGGTATCTGTACTGTGCTGAATGACCCAGGTAGACAGAACTAGTACAGCCAAACTGTGGTGCCAGGAAAGTCACTCAGAGCCCAGGGTCAAGTCCTGACACCAGCGTTCTCCCTCTCCACACCAATGTTATGGTGAGAGCTCGCCACCTAGTGTCCATTTTCTGCAACTGTCCAGATGTTGAATTCCAGTTTTCTGCTGTGAAATAAAGCCTGGGCTTCTTGACAGTCCACAGGAATGGTAAAAGGCAGGGCAGGAATACAACCCAAATCATAATAAGCAGAGACAGAAGCCGTCCAGGTCTTCAAGGCACTCATAAAACCTCTAACTGATGACATATGATTTTAGATTAATTTATGGGTATGTGATTTAATAAATTTTCCCTTTTGAGAATACAGCTGGAGAGGAGAGGAAAGGTGAGAAGATAAGGGAACTCCCTCTCACCTTATTTCTGCTTGCCAAAATATTTCATAAGTTCTGGAAATAAGATTATTAAGATCTTATAAAAAAACCCTCACATTTGAAAATGCAGAGACTGAAAGCAAAACACTTGGAACTGAGCCAAAAAACAAAGTTATACTATTTAGAAACACTTATTGTTGTGCCAAGTTGCAAGACCACCCCCAAGAAGACCACCGAGATTCAGACACTCCAAAATGCAAAAGCAAGGCAAGGCTTTATTTAACGAGCTGCCAACTCGGGCCTCGTTCTACCCACCAACACAGCAGAGGTTAGGAGGAAGCCCCGAGCTGTGATTACACAGGGCTTATAAAGGCAAAGAACAAGGTTACAACAATCAGCTGTGCAAGCAAGATTAGAACACAGGTACAAATCTGATTGGCTCAGGGTTCGATTCTAAAATGGGATTCACGTGGTGGGGCCTGACTTCAAAGTCTGGCACCTCATTTCCCCCTTTTTCTTTTTGGTACCTTGGGAGCCAATCATGGCTCCATTCTGTCCATTTCAATGGCTTGCATGTCTAGGGGATGATATAGAGGTAAGGCATGGGCCAGTAGGGCCAAAAGTAGTATCCAAAAATAACTCTGGTCCCTCGGTTTTAAAGGGGGGCTGATGGGTGAAGATCATCCATCTTCTGTACCTTCTTCAGGCTGACTCAGGGGTGTTGACCTCACCCAGCCAGGAACCTATAACCCTAGTCTACTTTACCAAGGGACTGCAGGATTCACCTCACTTTGGAGTGAGCTGCCAAAATAACATTAACACCAGCCAGGGTAGTAAGGAAAGAAGGCAAAAAGAAAATTATAACAATATTCAGTCTAACTTTCTTTTCTTGAGGCGAAGGCGAAGCGGCCCAGCTGGGTGCTTGGAGACCTCCCATGTTCCATCACGGTAGTTGTCATCCAGGGCAAAGGGGTCAGCTGGCCTGGCGTGGAAGCAATGAACCCAAGTGGCGATGCCGTTCAGGGTCCCCTCCACCGTGGTTAATCTGTTGATTGGGGGCATTGGCAAGCTGACAGGCCTTTAACAGATCTCAATAAGGACACAACACAATCTCAGGTCTACAAGCTTTCTTTCCTAAACAGATGTATCAACTTAAGATTCTTACTGCCAGTCAGGGCTTTGAGTAAATGCAGGGGGTGAGATTTTAATCTATCCTCTCATTTAACAAACTTACCCTTACCAACCACTATCACATATGACTGGCAAATTCCTGCCCAGTAGACAGACATGGGCACTGGAAAGGCATGCTCATGAACTATTCTTCTAGGACTTCCCGGCTTTAACTTTTGAAAGGCCAACAGTAGTGACTCTAGGATCTGACACCATCTCTGCCATCCAAGCAGTGGCTTACTGCCTCTGGATGCTCCATCACTTTTGTCCCAGGAGGAGTGACTTTCGACTTGGACTCAGGGCCTGAGTGCTGTCCCTCAGCTCTCCAGCTCAAGACTAGCACCGTATCACTTTTGAGCTCCACACCACTCTGTTCCCAGCACTCTGCTGGCTGATTAGAGACAAGTCTCTCACAGGGACCTTTCTTTGCCCGGGCTGGCTTCGAACCGCAGATTCAGATCAATGAGTCTTATAAGGGGCCACTTTACTCCAATTATAAGCAACAAGGTGGTCCACACAGAAGTAGTTTTTAAGCATGCTCTCTTACCTGGAACTTATTAAGGGTCAGTATTAGATCTTGACAAACTTGTAGGAATCACCTGTGCTTCTCTGTGGGCCTGCTGGAAACTGTTACAAAAAACCTACAAAGAAGCTGGAATGGCAATTAAACATTTTGGTAGCCATAATTCTCCTTTTCTCACTTTGCAATAATTATTTAGGACAATTTTACTTCCAAATTTCTTATCTAGAAATGTATTCTTGATTTCCAAAGCCTTTTTAACACTAACACAACACTTTGGCTTTTATCTGCATCGGAAAAACTGAAGCTCACAGGCAATCTGAAACCAGGTGCCACCCTTTGCTTACGGGCTGCTTGTTTCAAAAGAGCCTCTTTTTTTTTTTCTTTAGTCCCAGTTACTGCATGGCATGAAGACCTTTGAATTTAAACTTAGTTTTGCATCATACTGCAGTCTTGAACATGTTCACACTCACACATGCACACACACATACATTTTCAAAAGATCTTAAAGCGCGCTGAATAAGCATTGGCCGTACATTTTCAAGTCCAGAGGAGTGGAAGGAACGTTCCCCATCATCCGTTTGTCAGTCAGGCACAGTGCAAGAAAGAAACTCACAAAAATGAGCTATCTCCTTAACCTCCCTCCAGTGAGCTAGGATCAAGTCTAGGGGGCTAGATGGAGGTCCTCAAGATAGAACGTTATCCATAGCTCTGATCAGAAGTTCAGTCCAAAAGGCTACAAAAAACAAAACAATAAAAAAGGAGGAAAACACAGCCCTGAGAACAAGAAAAGCTACGAGTTGGAGATCTCCCAAGCTGGCCCACAACCTCCTACAAGGGTGCAGAAGGAATGGACCCGAGTTGGCCCACAACCTCCTGCAAGAAGGAGTGGACCCGAGTTGGCCCACAACCTCCTGCAAGGGTGCAGAAGGAGTGGACCCGAGTTACGAGTTGGAGATCTCCCAAGTTGGCCCACAACCTCCTGCCAGGGTACAGGGGGAGTGGACCCAAGTTGGCCCACAACCTCCTGCCAGATAAGCAGAAGGAGCAGACCCAAGTACAAGGTGGGCAGGTTGAGTCTCGTTTAGGAGGCCCTCCTGGTCAGTTCCGGCCAAAAACCAAACTGACTCGCGCCCTACAAGTATAAGCAAAAGCAAAACAGACAAACAGACAAATTACAGGACAAGACAAATGAACAGCGCTGTTTTCTTACCTTCGGTGTCTGGGATCTCGGGGTCTCTGGGGCTATCCTGGACGAAACCCCAAATGTTGTGCCAAGTTGCAAGACCACCCCCAAGAAGACCACCGAGATTCAGAAACTCCGAAATGCAAAAGCAAGGCAAGGAGCTGCCAACTCGGGCCTCGTCCTACCCACCGACACAGCGGAGGTTAGGAGGAAGCCCCGAGCTGTGATTACACAGGGCTTATAAAGGCAAAGAACAAGGTTACAACAATCAGCTGTGCAAGCGAGATTAGAACACAGGTACAAATCTGATTGGCTCAGGGTTCGATTCTAAAATGGGGTTCACGTGGTGGGGCCTGACTTCAAAGTCTGGCACCTCATTATCTCAGGCAGGCATGGACACCTGTCCATACCTTGTGTGCACAGGGACCCTCAGACCTCAGACCTCCCTGACAGAAGCTCAGCAAGCAGGAACACCCTGAAATTTCTGGGGCCATACATGCCAACTTTGCTTCACTAGTAATAAACTCTTGGTCTCTACCATGCTTCCATGGAGGAGCATGCCCAGCCATGGAACTGTAGTCAAGGAAGGATACTCTTCATTGTAATGAAAGATACTCTGGTGCATCTTTCCTCAAAGAAACTAAAGAGTGTATGGGGAGGGGTTATCATGACATAAAAGTGTAAGAAATTCCTAATAGGCAAAAAAATAGACTATAAGTTGGAGATATGACATAATTGTACAGCATTTGTAATGTATGCATGAGATCCTCGGTTTGAGATAAAGATACTAATGAAAACTAAAATATATCCAAAAAATGTATATATCTAATAATGGGCTATCAAAATACATATAAGAAATACTGCCACAAGTAAGGTTTGGGGATAAACAACTATGTCTTGGTGAAGAAGATAAATAAAAAGAAAAGATGACTTAAACTGCCTTCTCCAGGCTCTACTTAAAGTCCTTTTCTCCCTCTCAAAGGCCAAGTGCAGGAGCACACTGAGAAGGCTGTGATTCTGTCCCCAACATGAACTTTCCTGTCTCTGCATGTCCCACCACCCCTTCCACACCTGGACCAACTCCTGTGCTGCTCTTTCCAAGTTAGTCAACATTCATTTCAAGGCCTGAAAACAGACTACTTAAATACTATAATTTCATATCTTACACTAAGAATGTCTAACTTTTGAAAATATACACATTAACTGACCCATATGCATAAAGTCTTTTTCAAAATCAATGACTACTGTAAGGTCCTGCCCCAGAATGGCTCCATTCAGATGCCCCCACCTGGGTAACAGGCATATCCGGAGGCAGTTACTTCCCCCTTCCCTGAAGTCACATCCTAATCCACCTGGCCACACCTCCTGACCCTGCCCTAGATAAGGCAGGGTGGGGCGAGGTTGCTCCTTCTTGGTGGTCGAGCATCACCTAGGCCACAAGCAAGCAGTTTGGTAATAAACTTTTCTCTCCAGCCTGAAAACTGTGTGGCGTTCTCCTTTATTGGCTACCTACTTTAATAACTCTTACAACTACTTAACAAAATGCAAATAAAATAGTAAAGAATTCTACATACAAAGACACAATAATTAGTACCATATGATTCAGACAAAGCAAAGAACAATCTGCTTCTTACACTTGACATGCTTGCGTTTGGACTTGCCACTGACACTTTAGGCAGGCTTTGAAGTGTAGGATTTCTAACATTAAAATTGTTTTTAGAGTTGGGATGTAGCTCAGTAATAAAATATCCTGCCTAGATGTCACAAGGCCCTGAGTTACTTTCCCAACACTTAAAAAAAAAGCCAAACATACATCTATTCATATCTGTGGGTACACACACACATACATACACACATAATATATATGTATGTATACATACATTCGATAAAGTATTTTTGGAAGGCACGAAATAGTCACAAACAGTATTATCTATCATTAATCCATTCACAAACAAGTGCAAATAAAACACAAATATATGCATGCATCTCTTTCAAAACCAGCTTTGATGTTCTTCAATATACTTCATGCACGTTTATGAAATTATACATATTTCACCCTGTACCCTTTCGTTTGCCTGTGCAACAACAAATCCATTTCTTAGCACGATAAATGACAAAGTGTACTGTCTGGCAGGGCACTAAACCTGCTATTTAATTGCCAACATATGCAAATTTTAAATCTTTTGCTACTTGAAACCAAAAAGACTCAAGTGACCAGAATTGATAGTCAGTAGGTGGGAAATGCAAAGTATGAAGATTATCTAACTTTATGAGTACCTTTCCTTCAATATCCACATGGCGCTCTTCTGACTACAGGGCAGTTCTGCTGCACAGACACCACCGCAAGAGCTGAGATCAGCTAGGAAACAGTCACATTCACAATGACCTTCCAACTTTTCCATACTTCAATTGGTGACCAATTGGCCCAAATACCGTGTTAATAACAAGCTGCCGGGGCTGGGGATATAGCCTAGTGGCAAGAGTGCCTGCCTCGGATACACGAGGCCCTAGGTTCGATTCCCCAGCACCACATATACAGAAAACGGCCAGAAGCGGCGCTGTGGCTCAAGTGGCAGAGTGATAGCCTTGAGCGGGAAGAAGCCAGGGACAGTGCTCAGGCCCTGAGTCCAAGGCCCAGGACTGGCCAAAAAAAAAAATAAAAAATAAAAAAAATAACAAGCTGCCTATACAAGAAGAACAAGAAGGAAAAAGAAGGGGCTGGGAATATGGCCTAGTGGCAAGAGTGCTTGCCTCCTACACTTCATGAAGCTCTTGGTTCGATTCCCCAGCACCATATATATGGAAAACGGCCAGAAGGGGCGCTGTGGCTCAAGTGGCAGAGTGCTAGCCTTGAGCAGGAAGAAGCCAGGGACAGTGCTCAGGCCCTGGGTCCAAGGCCCAGGACTGGCAAAAAAAAAAAAAAAAGGAAAAAGAAAGCGGCGGGAGAGGCTACAGGGGTCCGGGGTCAAAAACGAAGACGCGGCCACGCAGCATCTGACCCGGCGCATCCCACCTCACCGGGCGCATCCCACCTTGCCGGGTGCATTCCACCTCGCCGGGCGCATTCCACCTCGCCGGGCGCATTCCACCTCGCTGGGCACATTCCGTCTCACTTTCCATCTCTCATTCCACCTCGCAGGGCGCACATCCCCGAACGCTCTGGAGAACCCGTCTGCGACCTCGGAGGCCGCCTCTGCCGGCCGAGGAGACGCGAACCCAGGCAGAAGCCTCGGCTCTGACTCACCGCCCGGGAGGCACGGCGCGGGCAGGGAACGGGCGGCCTTCGGGGTCGGGGGCGCGTGGGCTCAGGGCGCGGCGCAAGCACGGTCCACACCTGCAGCGGAGTCCGGTCGAGGTGGGAAGCGCTGAGTAGCATCCACACGGGCCTGGGCGGCGCCGTCCGGGGAGCTGGCACCGCCGGAATCTCCCAGCCCGGCTCCGTGCGGACGCCCCCGACTCCCTCCCGCCCCGCCGGCCACACTGCGTAGGCTTGGCCCCGCCTCCAGTGTCGCCTGAGGTCAGGCCCCAGGTTCGCTCTCCAGTGCCCATCAGAAGCGGCTGGGAGTTGTCGTCCCAAGGCCGTCCCGCAGACCGTCCCGCAGGGGGCGCCGCGCCGGGGAGCGGGATCCGTCCCCGCCTCCCCGTGAGGTCTGTCCCGGGATCCCCGTGAGATCCGTCCCCGTCTCCCTGTCTTCCCGCGGGGTCCATCCCGGGCTCCCCGTGGGGTCCGTCCCGGGCTCCCGTGCAGGAGCTTCGCTGGGGCGCCCGCAGGGCGCGGGAAACCCGGGCACGGCGCTCGGGGCCGAGTGTCAGAGCGGGGACGGCGCGGGTTCGGGAGTCTGGGCGGCCCTGAAGTGTGCGGGGGCCACCGGATGCTCACGCTGCCTGGCTGAATGGAAAGGCAGGGGCGGGCAGGGGCGGGCAGGGCAGGGCCGCTTGGAGACGGCATTTTGAGGAAGAATCTCTTCGCGTCTCATTTCCCACACGACAAGCTGCCCAGATGAGGTGGAGGGCAGGGGCTGGGCTACGGCTCCCGAACCCGCTCCCGCGGAGCCTTCGGCAGGTGGGCAGATGCCTGCTTCCCAGCCCCGCCGGCTGTCTCCCCGCCCGCCCCACCCCGCCGGCTCTCTCGGAAGGCGCTGGGGTGCAGCGTCGGACACTTGCCACCAGAGGGCGCGCTGAGCGCGTGGGCATCGTCCTCCTCGTTACCCGGGGTGCAGCGCATGACACTTGCCACCAGAGGGCGCAGTTGGCACGTGCGTCCTCCTCTCCTGGAAACCCGTGGCTCGGAAGGGAAGCGGAAACCAAGTCTCCAAGGCTACATTGATTCTCAGGGAATGAAGAAGAGAGTCAGAATTAGGGTTGCTTCAAAGTAAACATAAAAGAAAATAAAGGATAAACAGATATTCCATACTAATTAGTAGATGATGAGTAGTGGAATTCATTCATATCATATAACTTTTGGAATCTCAAGTTATAGAGATTAGAATGTTTGTGGGGAGAATAACTTTTAGCATTGCCAGAGATTAAGGCTTTGCAAGTCATGAATGCTGTGGTGATTTCACACTGTAAGAATGATGCCCAAGCCACAGCAGCTTCACAGGCTGTCAATGTGAGCATCCTAATTGGCAATGTGGGAGTCAGTAAAATGTGTGTTCAAGAATATTAAAGTAGGCTGTGATAAATAATGACAATATTATAATTTCAAAGGAGAAAGGAAGGATATGAGGCTGGGAAATTCAGATCTCAGCATCCTGAGTAGCTATGATTACAGGCATGAAACACTGGTGCTCAGCTTAATAATGAATTTGTTAAATTAAACACAAATCTTTAAGTAGTTGTACAAAGCATTTCAATTCATTTTATGAGTACATATCACTTTATGAGTACAACACACTATTATATTTATTATTATTATTACTATTATATTAAGTTGATGTACAAATGGGTTAAATTCCACACCTTCAATATGAGTACAATGTAAGATTGATAAATGTCAACCTTTTAATAATTCTTTGCAAAACCCCATCACCTCAATTTTTCCAGTTCCATTTTCACACATTCACATGAACTATTATGACTGCGTTTGCCCACCCTTCTTCCTCTCTTCGTTGGTCTAACCCCTTCCCTTGAAATCAACATTCCACCCTTGTCACTCTATTCAGTTGTTCATAGAAGTTACACCATTGGAATCCTCTCCTGAATGGACTACACTTTCATTTATGCTTTTGTGCAGGGTCATTTTTTCCTTGGAAACAGCTATTGTCCCAAGACCCATGACAATGTGGGGCCAGGCTCAATGCTTTACTAGTGTAATGTTTTCCTAGGTGGTCAGATTGCTACCTAAAACAGAAGTCCGGTGGGTTTAGTTGTAGTTGATGTTCTTGTTGTTTTAGCAGATCCTCCCATTTTCTTTCCTTTCATTAATTTTTGGGTACCAGTCCTGCGTCTTGAATTCAAAGCCTGTGTTCAGCAAGATTTCTCCACATTTCTTCCAAGAAAACATGAGTTGGTATATAATTAAAGCATGGTATGTAATTAAAATTTGAGTTGGTATATACTTAAATATGGGGAACTTGATCTACATACTGTTTGCCATTGTAGATTGGCCCACTGTGCCATACAATAGCAGCACCTTCTCATTTGCAAATAAGACCTCATGGCTTTACAAAGTCTCTCCTGCCTGAATGTCCACTGTGCTTGGATCTGGATCCCAGGTAGAGTGGATGGTTTCTCTGAAGCACAGGGAATTCACACAGTGTCCTTGTCCTTAAAATGGCCCATTTTATTTTACAGCGATGAAGCCTTTTGCTAGAAATTGTTGCCACACTATCAATTCTAAATTTCTGTTCCAGTTCTGACAATGGAAAATGCAAAAAGAAAATGGAGGCTCCATTTAGCCTTCAGGTCCAATACTCATCATCCTTGACTTAGCAGCACATCCAAAGCTTTGAAATAAGTAGTGTGACTTTTTTCCTTCTTTCTGCCTTTCTTGTGGTGCTGCAGTCTGGACTTTATACAAAAGGAGTCCTGGATTCCAGGTCAGGGCAATGCCCTTGCCAAGCCCCACCACCTTCCCAGGCCACCTCCCCAGTTCATCTCTTTCCCCTCGCCTGCCCCACACCGGAGTAAAAAAGAAAACATTTCTAGTCTTGTTTGTTATAAGGTTCTTACACTTGCAATAATATAAAATATAAAATAATATAAAATGTCAGCCCAATTTAAAAATTATCCCTGCTGTCATCACAGTGCTGACCACCAGGAGGGATGAGCTCAGAGCTGTTGTACACCTGCGTGAAAAGACTAACCAACCCTCAATATCACACATTAAAGTACAATCACTTGTGTGGATTTTCATCTCCATTGGTGTGTCATCACATGATGGCTCATGCTTGTCATCCTATATAGTGAACAGACTGAGATCTGGAGAATAACAGCTCAAAAGCAGGCTAGGCAAGAAAGTCCAGGAGACTCTGTCCCCAAGATAACCTGTGATACTTTGAAGAGGAACTCTGCATTTTTCTCATGCTCTGCTCTTTAATTATGCAGCCACATGTGGCACATGTCCCAAATGGGTATCCTGCGTTGAAGCTCTGCACTTTCTATCCTCTGGGCAGGAGGACAGGGAGTTCATCTCTGCTTTAGTTACTTGGTAGAGTCTTTCTTTTTGTATAATTCCCTATATTCTCTATGCTTTATCATGGTGATTGAACTCAGGGCTGAGAACTTTCCCTGAGCTTTCTGGATCAAGGATACTGCTGTACCACTTGAATATTAGCTTCACTTGCAGCATTTTGAGGGTTAGTCAGAAATAACAGTCTCATGGACTTTCCTGACCTGACTTTGAACCATGATGCTCAGATCTCAGCCTCCTGAGTAATTAGCATTACAGCTGTGAGCCACCAGGGCCTGGTCATGCTTTGAGGGTTTTAGTTTTTCTTCTTTATGTGTTTTTCTGTGAATAATAAAAACATTTCTGGAAAAAGAAAAACAAGAAGGGAGTTAAAAGGCAAGGAGTAAACCTCATAAACCCATCAGTGTCAAACCTTCATAAATGTGGGAAATGCACTCCCACCAATAATCCATCATTTTAGGAAAGATGGAATGGCATCTCTGTGTAATCTGTACAATTGGCATGAAGAAAAATGTATTGTTTAGATACAACAAAGATGATTCCTTATTAGTTGGTCAAAAAACCAAATATATAAAGGGTGTTATCTGAGTCTTTACTCTTATCTAAATTACCATGAAAAATGTAGCTCTCAATTGTTATACCTGCTTTCCTTGGGAGGAAGGTTTGCTCACCCACAGGTGATTCATACACTCATTCCATCAACTGACTTCACAACAGCACCAATATGGTGAAAGTCCCTGCTAAAACTAATGAGGCTGTAGAGTGACCCATATATTCATGCCTAATAGAGGGAGTCCACATTTAGGCAGGTATTTGGGGTTTGTGACAACATCAGCATAGCCAGAGGATCAGCTTAACTACTTCAAACTCCATGAAGGAAGGAAGAATGGTGAATTTGGGATGAGAAGATAACTAGTGGGAAATAATCAAATTAATAGTTTGTCAATTTTTCATTCTGCTAAGGAATATGTTCCATGAAGCCCTTAAGTTCCTTTTCTAAGAGAAATTATTTTTGTTAGACCTATAATGGCTTAATTACCAGAATATGGATATTAGGTGCCTTTGACAGCGTTCTTTTTTTTTCCCCCTGCCAGACCTGGGGCTTGAACTCAGGGCCTGGATAGATGCTGTCCCTGAGCATCTTTTGCCCAAGGATAGCACTCTACCACTTGAACCACAGGACCATTTGTCGCTTTTTATGTTTATATGGTGCTTGAGGAATCAAACCCAGGGTTTCATGCATGCTAGGCAAACGCTCTACTGCTAAGCCACAATCCCCGCCTAACAGAGTTCTTTAGGAGGTCTTTCTGTTGAAAGCAACTGATCGTTCTTCCTACTATGAGGAGACTCTTCTCACCTGGTGTCAATTCAAGAGCTAGCTTTACAAATGAACTATGTACTGATGGTAGAAATTAATCCTTAGTGTTCTAGTCAAGATTTTAGTTGAGCTGGAGTCAGAGGAGGAGAAGCAGAAAATTCAGTTTGACTGTCTGCTTTCAGGAAAAGAATATAATTTTTTCTATCAACTCTGCTATTTCTAAGGAAACTGAGAAATTCTTGCCTACTAAGTAAGCTGTGTCCCTGAGCTCCTTTTGCTGAAGACTAACATTTGACCCACAGCTGCACTTCCAAATTTCTAGAAGTTAGTTTAGTTGTTTCTTTTTAAAAACTATTATTATAACGGTGATGAACAGACAGGTTATAGTGAGGTAAGGAGGGTGTTTCTTTTGGGACAACATCATCCCTTTCTTCACTCCCAGTTTTTCACTCCTGTCTCTACCCACAAGTTGTGTGGCTCATCTTCAACATAATGTCTAGTGAATATCACTGCTGCATTTGTTTCCTCTTTGTCCCTTCATTTCTGAGACCCACTCACCCTTACAAAGACAGCTAACTGAACAAACAAGAAAAAATGAAAAGAAAATCGAAACAACAACAAAAAAGGAGTCTTGCTTCCATTTCATGGAGTTCATTTCAATATATGTTTTTAACAAGAATCAAGTGCATTCATATCAGAATGATATAAAAAAGTTTTTTTTTTTTCTCCTATAGAATGCACAGGTCATTAGATATGGTTAGGCCAAGTTTTTGAGTTCAGGTTAGGGTTAATGTTAGGGAAGGGTAAGCTTTAGGGTAGAAATGACTTCTGTAGCAACAACCAGAAGCAAAGTACATGTGAACTTTAAAAGAAACTACAGTACTTTACTTTCTGTTACAATTTGCCATCTTAGAGGGTTTTTTTGCATATGGTTAAGGTTATCTCTACGTAGGCCTGTATCATCCTCTAAATACTAAACATTTGTTGTTAGCCAACAGAATTCTTACACTTTCACTCAATTTAAAGTCTGGAATAATGTGAAGTTCACAATGTTGCAATGCCTGGAATACTGCCTAATTACTGTTTCAGTGTCACTTCAACTTAATTGCTTGGTTTCAGCGAACTCGGAATATCAGCCTATAATTGCTAATTCATTCAAAGTAGCCACAACAGCTCTCTCACTTTAGGGGGTTGAGCAAGTGAAGTCCATAGTGTTTCCCTGTGTCATCTTATTGAGAAAAGCTTTATCAAACTGCTTTGGCATGAATGGAGTCATGGTGGCTAACTTATCATCTTCCATCATCTTCTAAATTCTAAACAGTCTGTCTTCACTGAAAGAATGTTTTCAAGATCACTTGGTTTTGAACAATGTGAACCAATGGTATTTCACTGGCTTCAGGTCTTCTGAAGAGAAATTCCTGTTTCTTTTGCCTATTATGCCTATGGAAACTACCTGGCAATATCAACTTCGGAACAGCAAATGGTTGGTGTTAGACAATTCCACTAGGACAAAATTATTCAGTGTGAGGTGCTAAGTAACTTGAACTTAAGAGCATTTTTGCTGGCTTGCAGTCTTCAGGCAAAGGATTCAGAATTCCTTTACCTCATACACCTATTGAAGCTGACTGGCAAAATCAGCTTCTCAATACTAAAATGTTTATGTGAGCTGACTGAATTATTACAAAATTACTCAATTTGAAGTGCTGAGCAACATGAACCTAAGAGCATTTTATTGCATTCAAGATTTTAGTACAAACATTTAGGTTTCTTTACCTGATATGCTAATGGAAGATGACTGGAACTACCAGCCTCTAAATACTAAACAGTTGTTTCTAGTCAAACAAACTCATACACTTTCACTCAGCTTGAAGTGGGATATAATGTGAAGCTAACAGCATTTCACCAGATGGAATAATTCACAACAGCTGTTTGAGTCTCCTTTCAACTCAATTGGCAGGCTTCAGCCAACCAAGAGTATCAGCTTACAAATCCTAAGTGGTTCAAATTAGCTGTGTGATTTCTTGCAGTCTCACTCAGTTTGAGGTGTTGAGCAGAAGGATCCATTAGTGATTAACTAGGTTCTCATTTTGAGAAAAGCTGTATTGATCTGCTTTGATCCAAATGGATCTATGGTGGCCAGCTTGTAATAACAGATGCTATAGTCTCAATGGTTGATGTTAGCCAAATGAACACATTCAAGCATACTCGGTTTGAGGTTCTGAGTATCTTGAATATAAAGGTGCTTTACTGGGCTGAAGTCATTTTTTAAATTTTATTTTGTAAATTTAATTTAATTTTAATTTTTTTGCCAGTCCTGGGGCTTCGACTCAGGTCCTGAACACTGTCCCTGGCTTCTTGTTTTGCTCAAGGCTAGCATTCTGCCACTTGAGCCACAATGCCACTTCTGGCCATATTTTGTATATGTGGTGATGGGGAATTGAGCCCAGGGCTTCATGTATAAGAGGCAAGCACTCTTGCCACTCGGCCATATCCACAGCCCTAACCTGAAGTCTTGAGAAGAAGAATTCCAGTTTCTTTCACCCAATATGCCTATAGACGCTACCTGGAAGTATCAGCTTCTAAATATTAACGGTTGTAAGTTGATTGAACTATTACATAATCACTATTTAAGTTGCTGAGTAATATGAACCTAAGAACATTTCAAGGCATTGAAGATTTCAGAACAAAGATTCAGGATTCTTTGACATGATATGGTAGTGGAAGTTGGCTGGAAATATCAGCAGCTAAATTTTTAATATGAAAGTCACAGTGTCTCACTGGATGGAATAATTCACAATAGCTGTTTCACAGGTTTCAGCAAGCGTGGAATATTAGCTTGTAAAACCTAAGCAATTCAAAATAGTCACATGAATTTTTACAAACACACTATGTTTGAGAAGTTGAGCAAGTTATAATTACAAGCATGAGCCACCAGTGCACAGCTAAGAGGACATTTTTTGCACAATGTCACCCCTCCCCCCACTCTTTTCTCCAATGCTTTTTATGTTTTGTTTTGTTTTTGTTGCCAGTCCTGGGGCATGGACTCAGGGCCTGAGCACTGTCTTTGGCTTCTTTTTGCTCAAGGCTAGCACTCTACCACTTGAGCCACAGCGCCACTTCTGGCTTTTTTCTATATATGTGGTGCTGAGGAATCGAACCCAGAGCTTCATGTATATGAGGCGAGCACTTTGCCACTAGGCCATATTCCCAGCCCCCCTCCAATGCTTTTTAAATATTTATGATCAGACAGGACTCTCACACTTTTCCATGGGGCTTAATGAGACCATATCCTCTTGTCTCCACCTTTAAGTAGCTGCGATTACACTCCATTTTGCTATTTTCTTTCTTTCATGATAAACATACCCAACAAATCCTTGGGTTTTTGCATTCAGTTGGACATTTGTAGCAAATGGAGTCTATGTTTAATAAGAGACGGAATTGCTTTGCATGTTTCTCAGACTTGCCTTCAACTCCTTTTGCCTCAGCTTCTCAAGTGCTTGGACTAAAAGTATATTACAATGTCTGTATTTCTATGACTTTTAATTCATCTTGTCATCTGTAAATTTGTTTTACTCAGCTTAATTGCTAACATATGCCACACAAAATTGTCTAGGAAAAATCCTTCAGAAGGGCAATCAGTAAAAACACTGGAAGGGAAACTGAGTTATATATATTGAGCTCAACCTTGAGGAAACTAGTACTTCCTGATAGACACCTCTTTACAAAAGGGATCTGGGATAAATGGTCATGAAGTGAAAGCAATTCATACAGAAGCTATTTCACTTTTATTTCACTCATGAGTTGTGTTTCAGGGTTCATTTGGAGGAGTCAGAGGAGAGTGCTCAGTGGGCGAGAAAGTCAGTCTGCAGTCACCTCTGCAGTGGCAGCTGTTTTAGGGCTTGTCTGATGAAGCTTTCAGAGAAAAGAAGTGATGGTACTCAGAGTTCAAGGAATTGAAGTTTCCATGGTTAGGGAGGCCTCCCAGCCAGGAAGGGACACTCCGCAGAGCACTCTAGGGAGAGCCTACAGAGAAGCAGCCCTTCTCCAGCCAGGAAAGCCAGGTTCCCAGTTCCTGATGGTCCTGCAAAGTGGGAGCTGAGAGTGCCTGAGAAGGGAGACTCTGCCTTTGCCCTTGCTGTTCCTTTGCATCTGACAGCCCACTGTAGGCGAAGGACACCATTCCTTCTCTTCGTTCACAGACTCCCGGAAAAAAGTGTCCTGGGCTAGCCTAGTCTCTGTTCTTTTCCAGCTGAAGTACTCAGCTCCATTCAGCACCTTCTTGAAGAAGAAGAAGAAGAAGAAGAAGAAGAAGAAGAAGAAGAAGAAGAAGAAGAAGAAGAAGAAGCAGCCCTCACAACAGTCCAGCTAAAGCCAGCTTCCTCTGTTCACATCTCCCTGTACTTCACGTGTAGCCTACCTGGCCCTCTTCTGAATGGCACCCATATCTCTCCTTGCAGCAGGACTGATCAAGGGGCAGAAAGGGCAAGGTCGGGAATGGCAGTGATCATTGGCTGGTGACCACTCTCTGGGATTAAGATTTATCAATCTCTGTTTTATATTTCCAAAGCAAGGAATTAAAATATCTAAGACAGGGGCTGGGAATATGGCCTAGTGGTAGAGTGCTTGACTTGTATACATAAGGCCCTGGGTTCTATTCCCCAGCACAACACATATAGAAAATGGCCAGAAGTTGCTCTGTGGCTCAAGTGGCAGAGTGCTAGCCTTGAGCAAAAAGAAGAGGGGGACAGTGCTCAGGCATTGAGTTCAAGCCAAGGGACTGGCAAAAATAGGCAAATAAATAAATAAAATGAAATATAAACATATGAGAGCAAAACATGATTTTCTTTTCATTATGCAGTCATACCTAGCTGACATCATTTGTCTCACTGCCAATGAGAGCTAAATACCAGATACAAGTCCTAGTATTAGGAATCTTAGAAAGGGGCTAGGAATCATGGCTCATGCCTAGAATCCTAGCTATGTGGCAGGCAAAGATTAGGATTCATGTATACCATCTTTACAATAAAAAAATTCTGTGGTGCAATATGTCTGCGATTGTAAGGTATGCAGGAATCCTAATAGGAAACGTGTTGACAAGTAATGTACTCATTACTTTATGTAAGTAAGTATAACCCCTCTGTACATTACCTTGCCAATAAAATTAAATAAAAGAACATGTCAAAAAAGTGTCATTCCTTGGGAGAGGATGATAATGGGGGGGTCACAAATATGAGTGGTAGAAAATTATGGAAAATCTATTCTTCCTATTCAATTTTGCTAAATTTTTTCTAAAAATTAAAGATTATTTAAAATGGAAAAATCTGATAAATACAATTGTAGCTCTGTAGTAGAGGTCCTGGTTTAGGTCTCTAGCATTAAGAAAAACAATGATAAAGGGAGAGAGAAAGAGGAGAGGGAAAGAGAAGGAAGGGTCTGCATCTTAGTCACGTGATCTGTCTTAGCACAGGTCCAGAAACCACATATTAGCCATGTTCTGTGTCTTAACAGGGGACCAGGACCCTGCATCCTAGACATGTGCTATGTTTGAGCACAGGATCTGGGGCTGCATCATAGCCAGGTGCTGTGTCTTAACAGAACATCAGGGGACTGCATCTGAGCCATGTGCTCTGTCAAAGCAGAGGACCAAGGGCTGCATCTTAGCCATGTGCTGTTTCTTAGCCAAGGACCCATGCTGCATCTCAGCCATTTGGCTTGTCTTAGCAGAGGACCAGGGGACCCCATCTTAGCTATGTGCTGTGCCTAACCAGAGAACCAGGGGACTGCATCTGAGCTATGACATGTCTTAGCACAGGACCAGGGGACCCCATCTGAGCCATGTGCTCTGTTGAAGCAGAGGACCAAGCACTGCATCTTAGCCATATGATGTGTCATAGATGAGGACCTGGTGCTATGTCTTAGCCATGTGCTGTGTTTTAGGAGAGGACCAGGCCACTGCATCCTAGCAATATGCTGTGTTTGAAGAGAGGACCTGGTGCTGCATCTTAGTCATGTTCTGTGTCTTAACAGGGGACCAGGTGACTGCATCTGAGCCATGTGCTCTTGCTTTCCAGAGGAGCATATGAGGTGTCTTAGTAGAGGACCAGGGGACCAGATTTTAGCTTTGTGCTGTGTCTTAACAGAGGACCACGAGCTGCATCTAGCCATGTGATGTGCCTTAGCAAAGAACCAGGGGACCACATCTTAGCCATATGCTGTGTCTTAGCAGAGAACCAGGGGACTGCGTCTGATCTATGTGTTCTGTCTTAGCACAGAACCTGGGGACCTCATCTGAGCCATGTTCTGTGTTTTAGCAGAGGACAAGGTACTGCAGCTTATCCACATGATGTGTCTTAATACAGGACCAGGGAATGCATGTGAGCCATGTGCTGTGTCTTAACAGATTACCAGCAGCTGCACTGTAGCCATGTGCTGTGTCTTAGCAGGGGACCAGGACATCGCATCTTAGCCATGTGATATGTCTTAGCAGAGGACCAAGGACTGCATCGTATCCATTTGATCTGTCTTAGCAGAGCAACTGGAATCACATCATGAGAGCAAACAAGAAAACTAGCAGGGAAAGCCAAACCTGATTTATTACGACCTAACCAGTCCCAAGAAATGTAATACCCCTGACAACCCATACATTAATTTCTGCTGAAAGACCCCTGGAATCTGGCTACCTCAAGCTCAGGCCACCTCTTGAAGGGCCACCATAGGTACCAAGCTTTGGGACATCATATCCACACACAAGTGCAGAAACTTTTAAAATGTAAATGCTCAGCATATTTATTCAAATTCAGCTTCCTGTTTCAATCACAGGATCACACTGGGAAGATTGTACCTGCTTTGCATCTTCCTCTTTTCATATCATCTGGCTTGCTCTTTTACAAAGTGAGCACTATCCCAACAATTTACCAAATGAGGATCTCGCTTTTCCATACCACTCTTTTTCTTTTTTCTAGTGAAGAATGCATTTAATAATCACTATTCTTCATTTATTATGATCGAAGGATCGAAAGAATGACATAATGTCAAGGTACAATTTACTTATAAATTGATATGAATCCTTTGTACAACTACTTAAAGATAAAAAATGAATAAATTTGCTGGGGATATGGCCAAGTGGCAAGAGTGCTTGCCTCATGTACATGAGGCCCTGGGTTCAATTCCCCAGCACCACATATATAGAAAATGGCCAGAAGTGGCGCTGTGGCTCAAGTGGCAGAGTGCTAGCCTTGAGCAAAAAAGAAGACAAGGACAGTGCTCAGGCCCTGAGTCCAAGCCCCAGGACTGGCCAAATAAAGAAAAGAATAAATTTAAAATAAACAAATAAATACCAATGTATAGGTAGCATACATACATAATAACCAAGTAATGGCATGTGCAAGAGAAAATTAAAATAGTGTGACTTCTTAGAATTAAGTCACAGTCCATAAAATTGAATACCAGGAAGCTGGTACCTGAAATGTGAAAGAGAAGGTCAAGGGGAGAGAGTAGGAGATGAAATAATATTTATTAACATTTAATGCTTATTCTGTGAAATTAGGAAAATTGAATGGAGGGATTGGTTTGGGAGGATGGGGGGATGATGAAATGGTTGATACTGATCAAAATGTAGTGTACTCATAAACTGACATGTTGAATGGTAAGCCCTTTGTACAATTACTTAAGAAAATAAAATAAAAGTAGATAAAATTGCTAGAGTTCACTTGAATTAGTTAACATTATGTTCCAAGAGAACCATTCTTGTTGTTTTATGGAACTCTCTTTTAATAATTTTACTTGCCATGTACACTGAAACCACAGTTTATTATTGTATACACCCATCTAATACATTTGAAAATATGTAGTTTATTTTGTATATTTTTTCAAATGCTGGTATGCAGATGTAACAATTCCAAGTACAGCTGTGATATGCACTGTGCCTGTCCACTCATGCACTTTCATTCCCAGTAGTGTGCAGTAGACGTTACCACTGAGTTCCTCAACACTCCTGATATTTAAGTGCTTTTGTAATACTATAGCTCACCAAAACCCAACACTTCTTACCATTCCTCTTTAACTCAATTTAAAATGTGAGTATATCTTTTGAAGGATAAAACTATTTGAAACTTTAACCCAAATATAATAGCATAATGATTACATAATTGTGACCATTTCTGGTAATTTCCAGTGTGCTTGTACATAATTTTTGTTATATTGGCATTTTGGGAAAAAGAAAGTAAGTATATTAAGTGACTGTTAAAAGTTTCGATTCCCCAAGGGAATTTGGCTTTTTATTGTTCATTCAGGAAATTATGCTAAAGCCTTATATGGCTGTTTGTCCACTTTGTAGTTGCTCTGCTGATTTTTCATTTATGCTTTGAGAGAAATCTTCAGACATACTGCTATGTCTTTTCTATAGATATGATATTTCTATGTCATGAGGTTCTCTTCATTTTTAGAACTGACTCTTGCCTTATGTCTGCATTGTAATGTTCGTGTTGCTGCAATTTATTTTTTGCCTTATATGTGTTCAGTATGTTTTCCAGGTACGCTTATTTCTAGCTTTTTATACTCTGATGCTTTTAATATGCCTTTTAAAATGAAATGAAAAACCTGAGATTTTGATTCTGCTTTACTTTATGCACTGGCTTAACATGTTATAAGCAGCATGAAATCTAACACCAGAATAACGTTATTTTATTTACCTGTATACCACAATTAATACCTTCTGCTGGTATCATCTCACGTATTTTCCTTCTGTTAAGTTTTATAGTTTTTGGCTAAAGTATTTTTCTCTTTGTACTTTTAATAAGTGATCATCTTAGTGATTACAATATCAATGTAATTTTTATTTTTTCAATGATTCTTAGAGTGTGTTTTGAGGCCCCCTGGAGATTATTGTGTATTTTTAGAGGTCTTACATAGTCAAAATGTGGTCTGGCTCTCATTTTTATTCTATTCATTGAAGGTTAACTTGAACGATATGCTGCCTTACCTTGTTTCTTTTGAAAAATCAGTTAGCCTAATTGTAGAAATGTCGTATTTCATAGGAATGTAATATTTCGGCCTTGGGAAGTGGCTCAGAGGTAGAGTGGTTGTGTAGCTTTCACAAAGCCCTATGATCCCACACACTGCACACACACACACACACACACACACACACACACATACACATACATACACATACACACATACACATACACGCCAATTCTTTAAAGTTTGTTATTGTAAATGTGATATGCAGAGTGGGTACACTTGCATAAGTAAGATAATGAGTACATTTTTCATTTTTTAACCTAAAACAAAAATGCATCTTTTTGTTTTAATTAACTAAGCAGTTACCATTTAGCAAGGCAGTTTATGAATACAGTGTATCTTGATCAATGTGATTTCTTTCAACATTCTAACCCATTCCTCCTCTACCCATCCCTTTCTTCACTCTTACCTTGTTTTGTAGGATATACATTGTATTCTTTTAAAAAATGTATTTTATTAATATTGTAGAGATGATATACAGAGGGGTTAAGTTACATGTATCATGTAACGAGTACATTTCTTCTTGAACCACATACAGTTTTTTTAAGGTAGTGTTTGTTTTTTTTTCTCCTGAATTTTGGCCACTTTAGTATGCATTGTTTAATCTGGTATTCTGAATACTCATGATGAAGTACCACAGTGTGATTATAAGTTGGTTAACCCTATTTATTTTTTTGCAAATTTGAGAAACATTTCATGTATTATCTCTTTAACTGTGTCTTCTGTCATCTTTTTCTGTCAACTCAAAAGCATTTCATACTCTAATTGTAATTCTTTTCTTTCTTTCTTTCTTTCTTTCTTTCTTTCTTTCTTTCTTTCTTTCTTTCTTTCTTTCTTTCTTTCTTTCTTTCTTTCTTTTTTTTTGTCCAATCCTGGGCCTTGGACTCAGGGCCTGAGCACTGTCGCTGACTTCTTTTTGCTTAAGGCTAGCACTCTGCCATTTGAGCCACAGTGCCACTTCTGGCCATTTTCTTTATACATTTTCATGTATACGAGGCAAGTACTCTTGCCACTAGGCCATATCCCCAGCCATTGTAATTATTTTCTTTTATTCTCTTTGTTTTTCTCCAATTTTTGCCTGTTATAAATTTTTTCTAGAAATTTTTAAAGAATGTTTTATAGTTTCCTCAATGATTAAAATCTGTTGTTAGCCCCAGGTATAAATTTTAAATATATACCAATCTAATTTATAAGTAAAGCACTTTATAACTTTTCCTGGTGAATGTTTCAAGTTCTTGTCTTATCTTCTTGCACATGGCAAGCATAGTTTAGATACTGAAATGTTCCAACATCTGGGAAAAGTTCATTTTTCTTGTGTGCTATTCTTCTGATATACTTTAGGAGAAACATACAAATTTTAATTTTTACATTCTTGCTTATTATTGTAATGCTTCAGGAAACTTAATAGCAAAATTAGTTCATGTTTACCTCCATAAATAAATGATTTCAATTTCTATGCAACCATGGATTTTCCTGTTTTTTCATATTTTACAAATACATAGCACTTTAAGAATATTATAATTGGGCTGGGAATGTGGCTTAGTGGTACAGTGCCTGCCTAGCATGTGTGAAGCCCTGGGTTCGATTCCTCAGCATCACATAAACAGAAAAAGCTAGAAGTGGCGATCTGGCTCAAGAGGTAGAGTGTTAGCCTTGAGCAAAACAAACCCAGGGACAGTGCTCCAGGCCTGAGTCTAAGCCCCAGGATTGGCAAAAAAACCACACACACACACACACACACACACACACACACACACACACACAATCTATTGTCAGCTTCACAAGGAAACTTTACTTGTTAATTTGTCTGAAATTGCTTAATGCAACACAACTACTAGAGGCAAAATCTAATTAATTCCTTCCTATAGACCATACTATGTATGGATACATATGTACATATATGCACACACATACACATGTGTGTACATGTCCTTATAATGTCATTTCCTTTATAAAATTGTTAACTACTCAGATTTCTCTTTGAAATTATGAGATTATTTGATTTTTATGTATATAACAATATATATAATAACAAATTAGTGTTGCAGCTGGCTTTTATGACTAGTTTCATTATGATGTAAAGTTTAAAAAACATCAGCAATCTAAGAGATTAAAGAATACATAATTTAAAAAGCAGAGAACTTTAGTTAAAATTCTTGATGCAACTTACACTAACTTTCATTCACTCATTAAGCTAATTTCTTTAAATCACAATTTGTGACTTTGCAAAAACAGGACTTTCATATCTTACAGCCTTATTGTAATACATTCTGAGATAGTAAGATGATGAGCAAATTATTAATAGAGTACAGATAAATGTAATATACTGGAACAAAGATGGAATCTATGGATAAATGGACATCTTATTGCAAATTATTTCATTGTTATTATAACATTACGTTACATAACATTACATTAGTTAGGTGGTTTGCTGGCAAGTGAGTTAGTGTCTGGCATTGCCACTAAGCAGGAATTGGTAGAATTTGGGTGCAGACTGTCATTTGAGCTCGGTTTTTTTTTTTTTTTTTTTTTTTTTTTTTTTTTTTTTGCCAGTCCTGGGCCTTGGACTCAGGGCCTGAGCACTGTCCCTGGCTTCTTCCCGCTCAAGGCTAGCACTCTGCCACTTTAGCCACAGCGCCGCTTCTGGCCGTTTTCTGTATATGTGGTGCTGGGGAATCGAACCTAGGGCCTCGTGTATCCGAGGCAGGCACTCTTGCCACTAGGCCATATCCCCAGCCCTCGGTTTTTGTTTTTTAACCAAGAAAATAGTTTATTTTTCTTTCTGACCCTAGAAGAGTGTAGTAGTACACAATCACACTTGCCTCTCTTGACAGAAACTGTATTATTTGTACAAAAATAATCCCCAAACACCTTTGAACCCGGGCTTAAACAGGGTGGAAGGAGATTATAGGTTCCAAGCAGGGACAGCCCCAGTGAGTGAGAACTGTGGGGACTTGGAGATCTGGGGACCCCTTAGTTTCACAGGCTTTTGTGCCCACCATGCGCAAGGAGCTGAGTAAGTAAATGAACATGTGCATAAAAGACAGAGGTGACATCTTGAAGAAAAAGCTCAGGAAACAGACGGAAACTGAAGCAACCAGGAGGGTAGAATGATGAGACACCCTGTGTTGTTGTTTTTTGTTTTTGTTTTGTTTTTTTGCCAGTCCTGGGGCTTGGACTCTGGGCCTAAGCACTGTCCCTGGCTTCTTTTTGCTCAAGGCTAGCACTCTGCCACTTGAGCCACAGCGCCACTTCTGGCCATTTTCTGTATATGTGGTGCTGGGGAATCGAACCCAGGGCCTCATGTATATGAGGCAGGCACTCTTGCCACTAGGCCATATCCCCAGCCCACCTTGTGGTTTTAACATCTCTTACTGGTGTCAAAGTAAGAAAAGATGGGCGATTTTAAAAAACAACACACTCTGGAATGCAATCCAAAAACAAAACAAACAAAACCAAACAGACACTTGCCAGAGAGCCTTAAGACAAAAAAGTCTAAAACTTTCCAGAAGTTTTTAAGGTCAGTCCTGCTGGAAATGGAAATGAGCCTGGTGACCGTGTGGTGCTGTCCAGGCTGAGACCTCTCCATGTGCTAAAATGGCACCACAAAGGGCGAGCACAAGATGGCATTTGCCAGATGCCATTTGCTGCCTGAGACGAGAACTGGTCCCCGTGGTATAGACAGAGGTTAAAAGCAAGAAATAAATAGCAACATAAACCACCGAAGGCCACCACTTGCTCTGGAGTTTAAAGAGGTGCTGCTGGCTTCTTGCTTGGTGCAGAACTCCCAGTCAGCCCGGACTCCTGCTTGGTGCAGATGGCGGCCCTCAGCAGCACATGTCTGCACATCCACATGCAGGCTGGGCAGTGGGGCAATGGGCTATAGGCAAGCCAGGGGTGAGCAAGGCAAAGAGGGTCCCAGAAAAGACTCAGTGAACTCCGGGGGGCGAGCCTTTGAGGTGCAATCTTGTACTTGCTGTTTCAGTAGAACTGGAGACATGGGAAGATGTAAAACAGACCATTCCTCTGCAGCAGGCTTCCAGAAAGTTCTCCTTGAAGCAGGGAGAGACAGTAAGGTCTTGGCATCATTAGCTACCACCAAGATCAGCTTGGTGAAGGCACCAGTGGTCATGGAGGAACGCTCCACCCACAGATCCTTCTGTGGTCTCAGGACATGTGTTGTTCTGCCATTCTAACACCATGCCAGTGCATGGTGGACTCCGGATGTGTACTCACTGTCTTGCCCATCTTCATGAGGAGCCCTTCCACTCTGAGAAAACCAGCAAGGTTTCTCCAATTCCACCAAGCAGGAGGCATACCACAGTTGCACTTGACAGGAGCACATCTAAGAAGAGTACAGACAACCCAGCTGTGACAACCTTAGCAAAGAAAATCCAGGCTGCGCACTGCCTTGGGGCCAGAAGGCTTTTCAGTTTCACTGTGGTGAGCATGAGAAAAAATCCTAAGATTCCACTGGCACAGCAGCGTCCATGGGATCTGTGAAAGGACAGGAACAGGAAGCCCAGGACACAGGAGAGGTCACCTGTGGGATAAGATGCAACTGTCAGGTGTGCCACACTGAATATGTAGTTTATGTACTGCTGGTCAATGTCACTAATTGTGCTGGGCTTCGGGGATTTCCAAAGTAGTTGATAAGATCCTACGTAGAATATGTGAATTATAGCTCAGAAATATCTATATGGATCAAACTGGGCATCATCGAAGAGAAGGCAGCCCACAGCAGGCAGGAGGAAGAGGACACACCTACATACTTGGTTGTTGGCAGCTTTGAAGGCACACGAAAGAAGGGATCTTGCACAAGAGGAAATCTGTGGTGCCCTTAGGCTGCAAAGCACATTGACATTAGCAACAGCTCTGGGTATGCAAAGAAGAGAAACAGCTAAATAAAATGCAGACAAGAATCTGATAACTCTCCCTTAAACAGCCTGTCCTTTAGCCTACAAACAACACAGACCTGAATAGGGTTTTTGCTATTATGAATTTTTTTTCACCTCTCTGAGTGGTATAGAGACTGAATCCCTAAGAGGTGTCCTCCAAGTAAAACAAAAAGAGATGTCCTCAGCAAATGTGCTAATTGCAACCTAGAAGCACAATATATATGAATAAGTCAATATGACTCCTCTAAGAGCCTTCAGATCTTCAATAACCAAATCCAAACACACTAGAACAGTTGAAATGCTGGACCAAAATTTGAAGTCTACTTTTTTTTTTTTGGCCAGTCCTGGGCCTTGGACTCAGGGCCTGAGCACTGTCCCTGGCTTCCTTTTTGCTCAAGGCTAGCACTCTGCCACTTGAGCCATAGCACCACTTCTGGCCATTTTCTGTATATGTGGTGCTGGGGAATCGAACCCAGGGCCTCATGTATACGAGGCAAGCTCTCTCGCCACTAGGCCATATCCCCAGCCTGAAGTCTACTTTTTGGGGTTTGGTTTCCTTTTGGTGATATTGTGGTTTGAACGTTGCACTTGGTTGGAAGTTATCTGCCACTTGGAAGATGCTCTGCCACTTGTCTCCTATCTCCATATCTCAAAGTCTAGTTTTAGAAAGCATCAATGACATTGGATAGGATTGCAATTCAAGACCTGGAGGACAATATTTCTAAAAATTGAATCAAAAATTCCACCAGGAGTCTAAGATTCTGAATTTAAAAAAAAATAAAAAATAGAAATGATAGAATGAAATTTTTCAATAAATCAATTAAAAATACACAGTGGAACATGTCATCAACCGACTAGATCAAACAGATGTAAGAATATGAATGAGTGAAGACAAAATTGAAAAACAGATAGATTCCAATGATAGGAACAAAGTAAGTGGACCACAACTTTCAAAATCACAGTTATATGGCCATGGAATCAAATCTAACAGTCTATCAGGTAGAAAAGGAAAGTGAAGTGAAAATGGAAAGCCAAGAAAATATGTTCAGTGATGTAATAGCAGAAAATTCCACAAATCTAAGGAATGTCATACAGGAAGTATTTAGAATACAAATTGAAATGATTAGAAAAAAACTTCCCTGTGTCACATTACAGTCAGTGAACAATAGAACAGGAAGGAATACTGATGCCTGCAAGAAAAATAAATTGCCATCTTACTTAGAATGGTAAATAGTATGATATTTACATCAGCCTCTAATCAGAGTCACAAAAGCCAGAGTTTATAATAAAGTATTTCAAGCTCAGAAAGTGTATATCTGACACTAAATATTTCTGTATTCAGGAAAGTTATGCCTTAAAATTGGTGGAAAAAATAAAGACTTTCCAACATATGCATAGAACAAGGAAATTTGTGAACATTAAAGACACTTAAAGAATTCTACACATAGATGAAAGTGAGAGTCAGCAACGTGAGAGCTCATGGAAGAAAATGTTTCATATGAGGAATGGAAAAGTGAATAAGAATAAATGAATAAAACATGTTCAACTTATAAACCAGTAAATTCCTAACATCAATAGGGTGAAATAAAAGAGAAACACTCAAATCAGTCAGGGGAAAATACAATGAAATTATTAAAACCAGAAAAGCCTTTCAAATTAAAATTAAAATCATTGTAACTATTCATTGGCTACAAGTGAAAAGTGGAATCATGGAAAGGGAAAGGATTGATAGTAATGTTCTAATTTTGATTTGATTTTGGGAACAAAGCAATTAAGAATAGCTATACCTAACTCTAACAAATTCAACCTCTGGAAAAGAAGTAGTCAGAAGAGGTAAAGACTGTGACATATATTAATAAAGGAACAAAGCCTCAAGAAGATATAATAGTGATAAAATCATATGCATCTAACTATAGTAGATCTAATTTTATGAAGCAACCATTATTGTATGTAAAGACACAGATCGGTTTCAAAGACAATAATTATGGGTGACTTTAATTCCCAATTCCTATCAACAGATGAATCTTCTAGAAAAAAAGTAACAAAGAATCATTACAGCCAGGTACCCACGGTTCATGCCTGTAATCCTAGCTATTCAGGAGGCTGAGATCTCAGAATCACAGTAAAAACCCAGACTGGGCAGGAAAGTCTGTGAGACTCTTATCTCCAATTAGTCACCAGATAACCAGAAGTGTTGCTGGTGGCTCAAAGTGGTAGAGTGCTAGCCTTGAGCTGAAGAGATCAGGGACAGCATGCAGGCCAAAAGTTCAGTCTCCATGACCGACCAAAAAAAAAGCATTAGAATTAAACTACCCCACTATCCAAATCGACTTAAAAATATCTAAAGCATATCCTTCCAACAGCTTTGGAATATACATTTTTCCTAGATCAGGCTTTCTCCAAAATATATCACATTTTAAGCCATAAAGCAAATCTTAACAAATTTAAGAAAACTAAAATAACATGTTTTAATTCACCAGATTAAAAAAGATAAATCAATTATATATCAAGAGTGATTGCAGAATCAATACAAATAGCATAGAAGTTGAATACTAAACTTTAATTTTCAGTAGTTCCTTGAAGAAATAAGAGAAGAAATTTAAAATTTTCTAGAATCAAATGAAAATAAAAACACAAGAAATTTGTACTTGTAAGACACAGTAAAGGGAGTCATAAAAATGCTATGAATGCATGCATTAAATATGTCATAAAATCTAAAATAAATAACCTAATAATAGACTTTCAGATCTTAGAAAAATAAGATCAATCTAACTACAAACTTCGTAGATAGAAAAGTCTAATAAAATTCAGACTTAGTTAATGAAATGAACATTAAGAGAATAATATGATAATTAATAAAACAAAGAACTGGCTCTTGAAATGATAGGCACATAAGACTGATCAAGCTTTAGATAATAAAAAGCTAAGAGAGAGAGAAGACCCAAATTTATGTAATTAGAAACAAACTTGGCTATTATAACAGATATCAATAAAATTTAGAGAATAAGTTTTTTAAAATTCACAATAAAAATAAGAGGCAAAATCTAGAAGAAATAAGTATTTAGATACGTATGACCTACCAAAATTGGGCCCAGGGAATAAACACAAGTTAAAGTACGTATAACAAGTAATGACATTGAATCAGTAATAGAATCCCACAATAAGTAAGTAAAACCCCAGTATTTACTTGATGGATTCATAGCCCGACCCTCAGAAAAAAAAATTGGAAAACAGAGGAAACCAAAGATTATTGTAGGGGCTGGGAATATTGCCTAGTGGGTAGAGTGCTTGCCTTGGATACATGAAACCTTGGGTTAGATTCTGCAGCACCACATATATAGAAAAAGCCAGAAATGGTGCTATGATTCAAGTGGTAGAGTGCTAGCCTTGGGCAAAACAAACTGGGGACATTGCTCAGACCCTGAGGCCAAGCCCCAGGACTGGCAAAAAAAAAAAAAAACACACACAAAAAAAAAACAAGAAACCAACAAAAATTATTGGAAGCATGAGAGTGAGTGACTTCATGAAGTGAGAGGCTTTGATGCATCTGTGAAAGCATCACCATTATAGCATATCAAAGCATCACCCTGTTAGAGGAATGAAATAAAGAAGAGAGTAAGACCTGTTTTGCTAAAACAAATGGCATTATTTTCTCATCTCTTAGGGGTGACCACCTGGGATTGGACTCAAGCAGAGAAAACATTCTCAGTTTATGAGATTATGTGCAAAGTTCTCAAGGTTTGATCAATAAGTAGAGGCTATATTAATGGTGTTTCCTCGGTAAGCAGTGGTTTAGAACTCTAATCAGCTCATGAACAAAAACCTATGGATATGAAAGGATAAAATATGAAAACAAAAAAGGGAGGCATGTAACATGAGAAAATTCAACGTGCAAACAAATGCATGGGAATGTAATTAGAAGCTTGTGTAACTACCAGCCTGGATTGCCATTCCTCAGTCAAGGAAAGTCAAGTTAAGGCTTGGCAAAGGAACATCAGGAAAAAGTAGAAAATTACATCCAGTCTAACTATAAATCTTCAATTGTTTAACACATTTATTTAGTAGTAGGATTTTAATTCAGGTTTTTAATTCAGGATTTTAATTGGTTACGAAGGAGCTCTACCACTTGCACCACACACCTTAACCTCTATTTTTTGCTTTGTTTTGTTTCCTAACTAAAATTTGGAAAATATTTGATAAAGCTTGAAATTAGAAAATTTGGGCAAAATAGGAATTTTTTATTTGATTTTTTGTAGAGTCTGGTCCATCTCTATGCACATGTAAAAGAATATGTATACCAATATTGTAAGATATTTTGTGTACAAAATTATTGCAACTGCAAGTCATTAAAAGTTCTGAAAATTTCCAAATGGTTTAATATCCTTCTGAAGAGTTAAAATAGGAACAGTTTGTCCAGTTGGTTTTTAAAATAAATGTTATAGTGCATGTTTAAGTTATGTAGCATGATGCTCTCTGATACATGATAAAAAGAAAGAAGTACCACAATGAAGCAAATTCACCCACCTATCATTTCGTAAAGTCACCAAGTTATTTTTCGTTTGTTAGCAAGCTCAGGTCAAATCTCCACACTCAGCATAGATAGAATAAATGGCATAATTTTGTTACTGATAAGTTTCACAGTCCACATTAGTCATATTGCCACTTAAATAAACACTTTAAAACCTGTAAAATGAATATTGAAAGAAGGTAGCAATTTACATAAATAGTTACATTTCGCCTAGCATAATGGTAAACTTAATGAGAAAAATTGAATTCAATAGAGTAAATAGTTTTCACCTGAGATATTCTATTTAAATGAGAGTATTTGAAAATAGCAAACAATTAAGCCTAATTAAGAGTAAAGTATATAGGCTTGAATATTCATTAATGTTGATAGTAGCTTTAATAAAGTACTAATAGTTAGATTTGACCATGGGAGACGCCTGTGGTTTAAGCAAATAAAATTATGACCCAAATGCAGTTTGGAGGCCCATTAATGTCCTTAATCTGAAAAATTTAGTGCCAAATGTATAATTTGGCATGGTTATAATTTTCTATGCCAGTTAGACTTTAAACACATAAATAAATGCTTTCTGGTTAAGGCAACTTTATTTAACAGTGATTATAGTCATAATGTGATTGATTTATAACCCAGACTACAAAAATAGCACATATATAATCGTATTAACATTGTGCTTGAGATGTATCACTCTATCTTATATGTGAATTATGAGTATGTACTTTATCAGTTGAATATCGCATTGTAGTTTGAATTTTAAATCCAAAAAAAATCAATCTATGGATAGAAGATTGAACTGTGTCTCATATAAGCCCCAAATCATTTTATATTTTTCATATCATTTTAATTTTATTCTCCATATTTCTTTATGTTCTCAAAATATTCATACAAGTAACATTACAATAATCTGATACCAATGAAAAAAACTCGTTGTTTATTACGTGGTGCTGGTGATGGAACTTGAGGCCCCACACATCCGAGACTCCACCACTGGGCGATAACCCAGGCTACATTTGTTCATTTTTCTTTTCAAGCTCTGTACTGTAAAGAAACACCAGTAAGTGCAAAATGCGTTTCTTGATAATTTGTGCCAAGTGGAAGAACTCAGAGGCCAAAGGTTGATTACTCTTCTGCCTTGACTGCTGAACCTGAGCACCGTGGTTTGCATGCATCAGAGTTGTTTTTAAGTAATATCCATGAAAGTAAGACTGGAAACCTAGGAAATGGTGAAGAGGAGACTGGTAGAGGAAGGAGTAAATTGACTGCCAGCTCTGAAGTACTAGTCAATCAGCGGGAGAAGAGTGAGACTGGTAATCAGAGAAGGCTGAACAGGCTACGCAATATGAAATGACAATTGAAATATCAGCTGAGAGGGAGGGGCTATGAGGGACATGGTAACAAACAGTACAAGAAATGTATCCAATGCCTAACGTATGAAACTGTAACCTCTATGCACATCAGCTTTATAATAAAAACTTTTTTTAAAAAAGCTAAAAATAAAAAAAAAGAAATATCAGCTGAGTCCATAGCAATGAAGTTTACATTTTGCTTACAATGTGAGTGAAGGTTGGTTGTTTTTTTTCCCCCTAAATGTTTTGAGTAGGGGAGTGACATGATCTGATTTAAATACTAAAAATGAAAGCAAATTTGCAGAATACTGCAGGAGCCAATGTGAATTGACAGTGGCTGGGGCTGAGGCCCAGAAAGGGAGGTATTGAGAAGCGGTTACATTAACTGTCTTGTTGGGAGGAAGCAGAGAAGCCTTGTTGATCTATGAGCTGTAGGAGGTAGGAAAAACACCAGACAATGAATGACTGAAATTAGGGACCTCAGGTAGAGGAGGGCATGCTAGTCATTTTAGTCTCCTTTTTTATTGTGTCTACTTTTTAATAGCTGGCCCTTTGACCTCATCATCAAGGTGCTATCTGTAGTGCATCCGTATACAATGCTTTATATATTTGGTGGCTTGGGGCCTTAGCCACTGAGGTATCTGCTCAATGGTTCATGATCAACTAGCAAGGACTTTCTCGATGGGAATCTGGCCTTTGTGGAAGACAGAGCCTCAGAAGCAACACCCCACTCAGGAGTACAGGGCTCCTGCTGGTCAGGGGACGACAGGTGTCGATGCCTGTGATGGATGATTGTAGTTTTGAATGAGGAAAATGAACTCGATTATACCGGTCTTGAAGGATTGATGAATTTTGATTGTTGAATGAAGATGAGGAAATTTAGTCATAATTAAGATACAAAATGGTACAGAAGCATGACAAGAAGGAACATGAAGTGCTGTATAGCTTACGAAGTGAATACATAAAAAGAAATCTTCATTAATTCCTTTGTGTAACAAAGTCAGTCTCTGTGAACACTGAACACTAGGAGCCATTCTCTCAGTACACCGGTTAAGAGACATTCTCAAACAGTTTCCTGACACCCAGGACTACAGCTTGAGGTGGTAGAAACACCCTTCTCTCAGGTGTTGCTGCCTCATGCCTGTGATCCTAGTACTCAGAAGGCTGAGATCTGAGGATAGAGGTCCAAAGTCATTTCTGGAAGGAACGTCTGTGAGATTATCTCCAATTAATCACAGGAAAAGCTGGAAGTAATGCTGTGGCTCAAGTGGTAGAGAACTCACTTTGAGCAAAAGGAGCCCAGGGACAGAGCCCAGGCCCAGAGTTCAAACCACTGGACTGGTAAAAGTTTAAAAATGGAAAGAAAAGAAAAGAGATAAAAAGGAAGAAATGGATTTAAAGACCATCTTTCTGAATATCTGCTAAAGAGAAGGCAGAAGGCAACTGTGCCAATGCATTCCTAGGACAGTATAATCAAAGAATAGGCCAGAGAATTTACAAATACAGGCAAATAAAAATAGCATTTTTCAGGATGTGAAGGGAAACAGATGGTCCACAGAATGGGGCTGGGAAAATAGCCAGGGTGAAGGTTTCTAAGCATCCTTTCGGGTCCTTGTTCTTAGAGATCAGAGACTCCGCACAGACAACTGGATGGAAGAGAAATTACATTAGAGATAAATCCAAGAATAATTTTTACCCCATTGCATTGAGATTTAACGGATCAGCAAGAATTGTATACATCTCAGATTTGTCATGGAATGTTTTGATTACAGACATATTGTGAAATTATTGCTAATATCAAACTAAAACATTCACCACCTAGATTGAATCCAGCCTGTGCAGGAAACTCCCTGACACAAGTTTCTCCAATTAACTAGCAAAAATATAGAAATGGAGCTACGTCTCAAATAGTAGATTACCATCCTTGAGTGAAAATGCTAAAGATAAGCCAATAACTTAATGGATGTAACCTATGCACACAGTACCTGGGTTACAAAAACGGATTCGCATATTGTAGCTGAGTTATTGTTCTGTAACATTATATTACTATATAATTACAAATAGAACAAATAAATGTTAAATCATGGTATTCTGTTACCATATTATGTTTGTTAGCACAGGTACAATCCCATTCATAATGCTGTATGGCTTTAATTCACTTGTGTGCAGAGAGTTATACAGTAGACAGCTACTGTGATTTTTGGCAATTTCCTTTATCATTACATTGTGAATGCTATGTTGTGAGAAAATTCTCAGAATAGAACTAAATTCTTTTGTGTGTATTTTGTTTCTGGGTAAAAAAATCTTATATGGATCCCCAGGCACAATCTGTATCAAAAAAGTAATTAATACTTTGACAAATAATTAAATACACTTATGAGTCAAGCGGCTTATGAAAATTGATGGTTTATATGGGATTTTAAAGAACAGGCTGTATTTTTAAATACACCCAAATAAGCAAATAACTGAGTAAAGAAATACAATAACTCTTCACCTGAGACTGTTTCACATGGCTTCAGTTAAGGTGAGCTGAAGTTTCCTAAAGGCGTGTTTATTCCTGTGAAAATATCTTAGTCCCTCACTCCAAAAATTCATTGTATCGGGCTGGGGATATAGCCTAGTGGCAAGAGTGCCTGCCTCGGATACACGAGGCCCTAGGTTCGATTCCCCAGCACCACATATACAGAAAACGGCCAGAAGCGGCGCCGCTGTGGCTCAAGTGGCGGAGTGCTAGCCTTGAGCGGGAAGAAGCCAGGGACAGTGCTCAGGCCCTGAGTCCAAGGCCCAGGACTGGCCAAAAAAAAAAAAAAAATTCATTGTATCTATGTTTACTTTTAGACACATTTTAACATTTTCTACATGAGTTAAAGTCTGTATATGTGGGCAAGTTAAACACTTACAGTAAGTTAAAAATTGTACTGTACTGATAATGATGGAGAAGACAGAAAATCAAGTTATGCCAACAAGTGCGAGAATAAGAATAAAATAATCCTAATAATGCAGAACTACCAGGAAAAGGACAAAAATCTACCTACCATACACCTGCCAACTTCAATGTTTGTAACTAGTGCTCTTTCATCCAAAATGTAAATAGATAAATTTACACTGCTCAAGACACACATGAATGTATACTGTTTGGAAACAATTCTATGTCTTCTGCTCATTTTTAGCAAGACACATGATTAATACACAAATTCGAGAAGCCCATGCAGATGACTTCTTGACAGAGGTGTTCTTGGATTTTAACCAGAGCTCTGGTTTTTCACCTGCAATCTCCAACATGGTAGTCACAAACCACATGTGAATGGTGTGGAATTGGACCAGGACTGGTTTGGGCTGAAAATACACAGTATATATTGGATTTTGAAGACCTAGTAGAATGAAGGCAAACTATCTCATTCATAATTTTACATTGGCTTCTCATTAAAATGGCAATGCTTTTGAAATACTGTATTTTCAAATCCCATTTCTTGCCACTAGTTTTAGATATGGCTATTAGAAAATTTAAAACTTCCCTTGACTCATGTTGTATGGATGCTAAATATAGCTTGTAGAGAACAATTGCTCTTGCTTATAATAGTCTTCTTTAGGTAACACAAGTAAATAAGTACAGCCAATCGTAGCCATGTGCCAAGTATGCCATGTTATTCATGCAAGCAGTACGTGATATGAACTGTAGGTTTTTGCATTAAATGATCTTAAACCTAATGAGGGTCAGTGTAACAAAGTGCCAGAGAGTTTCTTCTGATATTATTATTTGCTTTCATTCTATGATTAAGCCTTTGAAAGGTCTCCTTTCTTTCCAACAGAAAGTCAATATTATTTGCTCTACTTGTCAATACATTTTCAGCATAATCATAAAAACAATTGTAATGATGTAAAAATACCTTTTAACCGTGCCCACTAGGTACCAATCACTGGAACAGGCACTTGACATTCAGATTCTTATAAGAAATGAAAATGGTAAACTCCTCCATTCAAACTTATGAGCCCTTGAGACCCGTGACTCTGTCATATGCAAAAAAGTTCTTGCAAACCATTCTTTCTCAGTAAATATTTGTTGGGCGAAGGGATGGGTGAATGGACATCGCATGGTAGCAATGCTGCTCAAACCTTGGTATGCATACAAGGGAATGAGGCCTCCGGTTACTGAACAACCTACGAGGAATGCATATGACCAAGGACAAAGCAAGCCATCCCTTCCGACAAAGCATGCATTTTCTTAAAGGTGGGTAATCTAAATCCCATTTTATATCAGAGCAAAATGGAGGTATTGTGTGAGAGAGTGTTGGAATTTCATGAATTTTTAAAATAGAACACATAAGAGACTTTCAAAGAATGAGATCCTCCTGGTGAGCTTTGTGAGGCCAAATCCGTCACTGCTGACACCTCCACTCTTCATCCTCCAGTTGGTCTCATCTGAGTTTTGGTGCCGGTCAAAGGGGCGACAGCAATCTTTAATGGGACAGGTGGGTGGGTGATAGGCACCTACTTGGGATCCTGGGCTGCTGCTGTACTCCCCACACACCGAGTAGCTTACCCAGACAACAGTGACCCTCATGCTTCAGCACGTGGTGGTGTAGATAGATGATGTCTACCTACTTCCTGCTTACTTCCACCATGATGTCCTGGAATAAATCACAGATTCTCCAGAATTAATCATCGAATTCTCAATAGGTGTGTGTGTGTGTGTGTGTGTGTGTGTGTGTGTGTGTGTGTGTGTGTGTTCCTTCCCAGCCCCGCCATTGCCCAGGTCAGCAAGGCTGTCTTTCAAAGTTAATGTTCTCCATTAGTCTAAATGTGATTTACTGTGTATCTCTTTTCTAAACAACAACAACAAAAATCTTTGGCTTGGCTTATTGTTTTACTTGGTTGTCAAGAAACAGAGTATCTTTTTACATTCCCTGGCCTGCTTCAGCCTTAGTGGGATTTAAGCTCATGTAATTCCAGACTTCGCTTCCTTCCTCCCCTGTGAGAGAAGAGGCTATTTTCCAATGGTGAGTTTGTTAGGTGGGGAGGAGCATCCTTAGGGCATGTTGAAGGCCTGTGTGCTGTTCTGCATCGCACTTCCCTCTGTGCGAGACCTAGAGCAAATCCATCTATGCCTGGTGGCTGTATTACGGAGTCTGCCTAATTCAAAAAGAAGATTTTTGTAACCTCACATGACTGCCAATTTGCACCCATGTGCTCCAAACTTGGTAAGGTAGCTACAAATCTAATCGTTTGAATTTTCAATCTTCTCCTTCCTGTATTTTTTGACTGCTTGTTTCATGACTCAGGTGGACAGAGGTAATCATCTCTTGAATCTGCACAGAACCTTGATATAGCCTCAGTGATACATAGTGTATCATTAATTCATATCAGTGAATTTTAACAAATACTTCACTTCTACTCGAAGCTTAAGCTACTGTCAGGTTGGCCTCATTTGAGGAAGGAATGTCTACACTTCCTGCAGCTAGAACTGAGGGCTCCACTGAAGATTCCGTAGGTCCTCATCTGTAGGCCAAAACTTCCAGGTATTGCCCTTGGAAAGCCAATTTTCTGTCTTGAACTTGTCTTTATATTATTTACATTAAGTCTAAAATCATACCCTTGTGGCAGGAGAGGGTATAAAAAAGAATGCTGGGGAAATTGCTAGAAGATGGTAGAATCTTAAGCCAAGGTGATGACAGGAACCTGCCGGGCCAGCCGGCAGGGGAGCAGGAATCCTGACTGAGGGGCGGCGGGGATAAGGAAAAGGAAAAATAAGGCAAGAGAAAAAAGACAAGAGACAAAGATGGGGTATGGGAGGTCTGCAGCCGTAAGGTTGAACCTCAAGACTGCAGCAACAGTTTATTCTTAACTTCCAGCTTATATGCAGTTTTGGAACCAGGGAATAGCATAGGGTTGTTAAAATTCCAGAACACAAAGAGGCTTTGAAGTTTACAACATTTGATTACAGTAAACACAAGGTAACAAAGCAATTCCGGACAGTGGCTGTGGACTTTGCCTTTAGCATATCCTGGCGGTAACAGCACAGCCAGAGGTGATAATGAACCTAGGTGCAGGTTTGGCTCCCGACATCCTGGCGACATCGGCACAGCCAGAGGTCAGGATGAGCCTAGCTGCTAGCTCGGCTCCCGACACAGGAATAGACTGGCATGGAAGTATCTCTGTAATTCTTTTTCTTTAAAAAATTTTAATTTTATTATCCAGGCACTGTACAGAGAGGTTGCGGTTACTTATATAAAGTAGTTAGTACATTTCTTGTCAAACTTGTCACCCCTTCCCTCATCCCCCCAAATTTCACTTCCTGAATTCATGCCCCCCAAGTTCTATAACTCATTTCCAACATATTCTCTGTAGTTCTTAAGGGTCATCTTCATCTAATAAAAGTCTTGCTCTCGTGCTTATGTGTTTTTTCCTGTCTAGTCAAGCATATCTGCAAAGAGACACTGTTTTGAAAGGGTTTGAAGGGAATTTTCTGAAGTTAGTGTCCGATAGGAAAGTCAAGCATGTGTCAGATGAGTGAACCTTAAATAGCTTGGAAGTGACTCTTCCTTTTCATTTAGTATAAAACTTTAAGATTCATAGGAACTAGGTTATTTTTTGTTGGTAGTGGCGAAACTGTGATTTGAACTCAGGGGCCTTGTGCCTTTCCTGGAAAGCATCCTCCCACTTGCCTCATGTCCTAAACTTCTTCTGCTTTCATTTCTTTTCAAGTAATGTCCCACTTTCTGTACAGACTGGCCCTGAACATCTTCCTCCTCCTTACCCTTCCTGTATAGGTGGGGTGATGAATGTAAATCACATTCCAATTCTGATTAGTTGAGATAACGTCTTATTAACTCTTCTCTTAGGTTGGCCTTGAACTTCAAAGGTCTGTTTTGTGCATGAGCCATGTTGCTTGGAAGGACTGAGATTTCTACCTCACAGACTCCAGCACCCTCAGTAGTTGGAAGCAATTTCCAGGATCCTATGTTCATGATGGAGAGAAAGGTGCAATTGAGAAGCAGCTCTCTCAGTTCCAATTACCAACTTGATTCAGTCCAATGGTCAGACGGCCTCCAACAAGTACACATTTCATCACGTACTGCTAGACAGAAAGAGGTGATAGATGTATGGAATGCACTGGGAACTGGTCTCATAACATGGCTCACGTTCAAGATCCCAGAAATTAGCTCACCCTGAGTCCTACCATGACAGGAACATGGCTTTCTGTGGAAAGCAGTGAAAAGCATTAGGGGGTCTGCAATGGATACTGGGACGATTAGATCCGTTGGAAAGTAGTGAAAAGCATTAGGGGGTCTGCAATGGAGACTGGGAAGTCTAGATCCATTGCTGTATGAATGTGCTACCTCTCAGCACATTCTTCACTGATGATTGAGAACTCCAAATGATTTTTTTAAAGGAAAGTTTGTTTATACGAGTCTATTTTTTTCTACAAAAATAAGAGTCAGGAATTAGAACGAATGGGTAACTCATGCTAACACGTGAGTACTGTTTTACAAGGAAGGTCAATATTGTTCTCAGGAGCTTGTAAAGATGATCCATGTTGGGTTGTTGGTTTGTTACAACTTCATTTTCTGTTTCCATAGCAGGACTTCCAATGAAAGGATTAACTCTCCTGGGTCCAACAGTAAGTTTCATTTGACTTTGGTCATGGGCCACTGTGCTTGTAAAATGAGCAAGCAGCAATCGGACTTGGCATTGATGTAACTTTAAAATTGCTATGGAAATTTCATGTCCTCTTATCACAATATTTAAATTCCTTCTACACTTCTTGGTGATTATGCATGTGTAAGATTTAATATTTAGCTAAAAGATTTAATCGAAGTATGAATATGAGAAATGTTTGCAATTGAATATGGAAAGTGTAAATATATCCTTACTGGAAAGTAATCAAGGTGAAAAGATTGATCTTTTCACTGGGACTTTTATTTTTCTCAGAGAAATACCTAAAAAATTCAAATCATGAGTTTGGTTTGATTGGAAATGATGACACAGACGTTGCAGGCCTTATATTTAGGGAATCAGAGGAAATACATGGAATGTTTAATGCTTCAAGTAAACTTTCAGAAGAGCCAGTGCCTTTATTGTTCTGCACAAAATCTCCTTTATACCTCATTCTTTAGGAGGCACCATTCTTTCTACTATTTCTCTTTAAAAATCTCTTCTTAATTCTCATGTGATAAAATTAATGTTCTTCGGTGTAATTTTCTATGGAGTTTATTATAGCACACATTGGATAATTTAGCCATCACCAAATAAGGATTCGGGTGTTCTTGATACCCAAAATATTTCCTCCAATCATTCTGGTTTTCTGGCTTTCTCTGTCTTTAAACGGTTACCCTGAGAACAGAAGAGGCAGTTTAGGGAAAGGCGAAAATTAAGACTTCCACATTTTTCTCCACACTCAAAAACAAGTGAAGCAAGCCAGACCCAAAGAAACATAGGTTACATGGTTTCCTTCATTTGTAATAACTAGAATGTGCCTATAAATCTATAAGTAAACCCAATGGGTAGTAAAAGACAAAAAGTTACACCTGGACATTATAAATTAAACAGGATTCTAAACATTCACACAGTAAGACCAAAGGTGGATATTCTTAGGAAATCATCACAAGGGCTCAATAGCTATGTGAATATGATCATATAAAGTGATGCTTATCAAAATGAACCTCAAGAAATGGAAACAGTTTTTATTTTTCTCTTTGTGTATGTTTTTCATTTTTTTTTGTTCTCCTTTTGTTGCTATTTTAGATTTCTGTAAATTTTGTCTTATATGTAAGTTTATCTGATTTGAGGAGGGGAAGGGGAAACACAGAAATGGTGGGACAAAGTGTGAACTAATTCAGCAGTGGTACTTGCTAGGCACTATGTTAAAAATGAACTGTACAAATTGTGGGGTGCAGGGGTCTGGAGGGAAAACCCCGTGAGAACAGCAGGAAAGAAGTGGCACTGTTCAAAAAGAAATGTACTCAACACCTGACTTGTGTACTGTAACCCCTCTGTACATCAACTTAAAAAAAAAAACCAGTGACTCTCTACTCCCATACAATTCAAAATATAACCATATTGTCTTCAACTTTGGAAACTAAAAGGGATTTCAAGGTTTATTTCCTAGGTGCATAATTCTAGAGAATTTTGTTGAACCTTGGTTTCACTTTCTTCTATCATAAGAAGTTTGAAAATAACTTGAGCATACATTTAGTCTTGAAATAATAGAAAATACACCCAAATTTAAGGATGTTGTTACCGTCACTTCATTACTGCGCAGTGTAATGAAACATTCTGGGATTGAACAGCTGAATGTCATGGCTTCCCAGTGATGTAAGCACTTGATCTTTTCCAGTCAGTCCTTCTCTATATGCATAGTATTCTACCTCCCCCATCCCTGTTTCTCTCACCAACCACCAAATATGCTGTCATTTATTTTAAATTAAATCCCAAACCCCTCAATTCTGACCTCATTCTCCCAAGCAACTACCACTCCTTGTCCCATTGCAGTAAACCACTGGGAAACGTTGTGTTTGCTTCTTGTATCTGATTCCTCTCATTCTCCATGATGTTCCTGTTGGTCCACCATTCTATGCTTCCTGACAGCCACAGTGCTTAATCGGAACTAATAATAATCAGTTCTCAGCATCCTCCTGTTTAACCACAAATGCTCCCTTCTCCCTGGAGACCCTTCCTTGCTTTCAAGGCTGCACTCTTCTGGGGTATTTTTCTCCTCGGTTTCAGTGGCCTCTCTTTCAGGGACATCTTTCATGTGCACTTTACTGAAAACTCCTTCCTGACATCTTGACCCTCAAGGCTCCAGGGCTCCAATCCAGTACTTTGTTCTCTTTCCATAGTCACCCTGGTGGTGTAATCACTGCTTCTAATGGCCTTTTCTTTTCTTTTTTTTTCTTGTCTGTCTTACTGTTTATATCATAAGTAAATGGTGTGGTTGAAATCTCATGATGTTTTGATATATATGTATAGAGAGAGAGAGGAAAGAGAGAGGAATTATTACTATAATTAAACAAATTAACATATCCATAGCCTTACATAATAACTGTGTGTATCTGTGTGTTTCTGTGTGTGTGTGTGTGTAATTGTGTTTGAGTATATATGGTAAGGACACCTACAATCTTTCCTATTGATGAATTTCTTATATAAAATACAATACTATGAAATACATTCTTGTGCTATAAGAGATCTCTAAACAGATTCATTCTATATGACTCCAATTCATTGCCTTCTGAGCTTTATCTTATTCCCTCCACCTACTCAGCCCTGATCATCACCAGCCCATCGTCACCATCCTACTCTCCCATGCATTTCACTTTTTTTTAGGCTCCTCTATAAGTAAAATTGTGAAATATTTTCTTTCTGTGTCTGACTTATTTCTCTTAGCATAATATCTGCTAGGTGAAAAACCTTGATGTAAATGGCACAATTTGTTAGCGCAGAATATCCTATTATCTATGTATGTGATTAAATTTCCTCCATTCATCTGTGGAGGGACAGTTATCTTTAACTTGGCCCATGTGAATGTGAATATTTCTTAGGCAATGAACATTAAAAAATATATTGATATATATACACACTATATATAGTCACACAATTATGCATGTATATAATCACTCATATATGAAGTGCTGGTTTCCTTTTCTCTGGTTATATTTCTAGAAAATATGTTACTAAGACAAAGGATAATTTTATTTTATATCTTTAGATGTAACTTGTATGCTTACAATTATAAATTATTTCAGTGCATCCCAGAACTATGAACTTTTGTGTCTAATGGTCCACTTGAAGTTTGTGTATATATCACCTAATCCTTGACCTCCTAATGAGTGGCAATTCCTCTCTTCCCATCCTCAGACTAGTAATTTTTCAGTCATTTAGATGTTTTTAAACTCAAATTCCGCATTCAGCCCTACTAGGAAATCTTCCTAGTTCTATCTTCAAACTATGTATCCAGAAGTATCCTTTCTGCTTCTGCTCCATGTATATGGGCTACTGGTTCCCTTTTGCCTGGACTGGTCTCCATCACTGTGATCTTGGCTGTCCCTCACTAATGGTTGTAAACTCTGAACTGCAAGAAAGATGCCTTTCTAAGCTGACACCACTCAGAGCTTAAATGCTCCAGCAGCTCCTGGTCTTAGGGCAGCATCATTGAAGTGCCCAAAGCTTGGTAGTGATGCAGATTTCTTCTCAAGGTCCATCGAGTCTTCCTGTTATTTTTATCCATTACTCTGCTCTACCCTCCTCAGGTGTTCTTCATGCTCACCAGGTTGGTTCTTGTTAGGATCTTGCTTTGGCTATTCCCTCTGCTTGGATTGCACTTGCTGTAGGGAGCCTCGTGTCAGCCTTTCCTCTTGTACAAGTCTTTGCTCTAAAGTCACTGTCTTGAAAAACTATCTAATCCTTCTAGGAGCATTTTAATCCCCCCACCCAATATTCTGCTTTTGCTCCCAAGCCTCCTGTGGAAGGAGGAAAAGGAAGTCAATAATAATATTTTATTCCTCTCATCATTATTGCTATTATTATTATTATTCAGAACTAACAAGGATGTGATTTATTTCTTCTTATTTATTTTCTGAAATCATCTTTAGGCAATTATGCAAATTCAATTCAACCTGTCAGTTTGTAATACAATGTATCCTGATCAAAGTAGCCCCTTTTATCACTGTCCCCTTCACTCCTAAACCCATCCATCCCCTCAGTGTACCTGGTTTAATTTTCACATATGTACATTGACTACAATCTGCATTCTCTAGCCCTTCCTCTCTTGTACGTTTGCTTTGGCCTCACCCCCCTGAAACATATGATATAGCTTGTTGGTATCTTTGTTAAGCTTTATGTCTGTTGCTAAGATCATTGAAGCTTTCTTTAGGAATATGTTTATGTGTGTGTATGTATATGACTCTGTATATGTTTACATATATTTACAATTTAGATCTAATTTCCATATACAAGAGAAAGCACATGCTCAGTTTGTTTCTCTGAGCCTGACTTTGTTTAACATAATTTTTCACAGGTCCGTCAAGTTCCCTGCTAATGACATAAAGGCATTCTTCCTAATGAATGAGTAAATTAATAAAATTATAATGTGCGTGTGTGTGTGTGTGTGTGTGTGTGTGTGTGTGTATCACATTTTCTTGATCCCCTTTTGTTCATTAAAGGGCATCTGTGCTGCTTCCATAACTTGGCTAGGGTTGTGATTTCTTATGTAATCATCCTATACGAAAGTTCCTACAGCATGTAGCTCATATAAAACAACATGATGATTGGTGAGAACTTTATATCTGTGAAGTGCTACCTACATGCTTCATAATAAAATTTATTCAAAGCAGAATACTCTTCAAAGTCCATTTACACATCAGTCTGACTTCCTCCAATAGCCTTTACCCTTGTCAAGCACAAAACACAAACTGTCCACAAAATACAGGGTGAGTAGCATGCTGAGTTACCAGAAAAATGGATTGCTCTTAGTAGGTAAAGAGGCTGCTCACAGTCTGATTGTAGGTCTTAGCATTCTTCTCCACCGGAGTCCATCCAGATAGAAGTTTCTGACAGGAAACTAAACTGCTTCTATGTGATGTATTCTATGAAAGGCCATCTAAGCAATGTTTTCTATTTTTTTCTTTTCTCACATATATTTCACAACCAAACCTCAATATAAACAGATGTGTGTGGTGTATGCATGAATATCCACACTGGATGAATTTTGTAAGAAACACATACTTCTCTTCATATGTGTGTGTGTGCATATATAAGTACACACATACATATGTGTGTATGTACATATAAATATTTGTGTACATGTACATTGTGTATATGTATATATATATATGTACATGTGTATGTATATCCAGCTTTACTTGGGGCAGGGAAGGTATTTTAAAACCACCATGTTCAAGCTCTTCCTTATAGAGATGAGAAGCCGTAAGCCCAGTATAATCAAATGGCTTGTGTATGGTCACTGAATGAGTTAATGCAGTGTTTAGGGATGAACTGTTTTGGATTATGAGTTGCTTTTTTTAAAATAAAAGGGTAGCAGCCTTGCCTATATTAGGCTCTTTGAAACAATTAGAGTATTAAAATGGCAAGTTGGTAGCAGAAACTAGATTGTATTGGTATGTGGCACAATTGTGGAGGTATGAATCCAGCCTTCTGTAGTGGGCAACGGATGAATTACGGCTGTTCTTCTTGGTGGGCCCTTTCTGCTGGGGCTCACTACTGCTCTTTCTGTTGTTCTAAGATTGCATATTTGCATGCGTTGGCTCTGTAGTATCTTACTACTGATTAAAGGGCCTGTGGCTGCTAATTTTCAGGGAAAGGCGGTTGCTGCTGAAGACTTGATAATCATTTTTGATGCATCAAGGAAGGCACACAAGAAACTTCAAACCATAATCATTTCTATAAACATAGAGAAGCCATAAATTGTGACTGATACAAATTAAACTATGTTCCTCAGTAATTATATTTTAGAGATTGTGCACCACATACCCAAATACAATTTTCAACACAGAAAACTGTAATTGCCTATTTAGCAGCCTCGTACTCTTTGCATGTTTCTCTTTGCATGTGTTATTCCAAGGAAATTGGTTTTCTGGCCCATCCTGTGCAGGTTCATTTGGACATTGGCAGGTGTCGTTATTGTTATCCTCATCATGTCAATCACATACTTCTGGTGGAGGAAGTAGGGCTTCAGGTCCTCAAAATAAGAAGTAACCCAGTCAACCCCATTGCTTTCCTCTCTGTTGTCTTATCTCGATCCTCAGTCACCCCTGTTGTTGTGGCCTTGCTTTGCTCCATTGTGAACAATTACCATTGCCTCCAATTAGTCCATGGACGCACCAATCCATGCAACATGTTGAAAGTGATTTTGTGATAAATTCTTCTGACCAAAACCTTGAATTTCAAAAACACTCGTCATCAGAGCCCTTCAAAGCTGGAAAACATAGCAAGAATTTAATTCCCCAGGAACCTAGGATCATGTAATAGCTCGTTTACTACCAAATTCCAAGGCAAGGTAGTTTCAGGTGCCAGTAATTGCTTCGGGAAATTAAAGGAAAGATCAGAATGGGGATATCTGAGAAGGAAGTAGTGGAAAACATAAACTAAGTTCATTGAGAAGCAGGCAACTGCCAGGGGCAGATGGAACTCGGACTCAGTCTTGCGGATTGTCCGTTTGAGAACTTAGAATCTGGACCTGGAGTTGACAGACACAGAGCTACTTACCACTGAGTCAGTTTCCATTGCTCAGGGGCTCCATAGTCCCCAGAACCTCCTAGCTGCTTTTTATATGATAAAAAATCATCCTGGCTCTAAAATAACTCATCAGACAGAGTCATGAGGCAATAAATCCTTGGGGGAAGGGTCCCGTTCAGTTGCAGGTGAGCTCAGAGATGGTGTCATTACCCCGGCTGCAGATCTGTCACCCTAATCATGGCCAAGTGCTTCTCTCAGTGCTCAGGGAAAAGCAAAGCAGTCTTTTCTCTACAGCAGATTGCACACTCCCAAATATGCTCGTGCTTAAGTTGGCTTCTTTTGCCGAAAGCATAGTAAGGTAAAGGCGGTTTAGGGCTCAGCACACAGGCTGGGTTTGACTGCGTCGCTGCTATCCAGTGTCCTTGTCTCTAAGAAAACTACATTATCACCGCTCTGCCATTCCCTTGGCTGTTGGTGTAGCTCTGGTCTTCTCCAGCACTACAGCAACCTGCTTGGTTGTTTGTTTTTCACTCTCTTAGGACATTCTCCTCCTCCCCTTTCTTTTACTCTTCTTCCTTTCCTTCTTTTTCCTACATTTCCTCCTCCCCTTGCTCCTTTTCTCCCTCTGTTTTCTCCATTTGCTCCTTCTTATCAGACTTCTCCCCGTTGTCCATCTCCTCTTCTTCTTTCAATCCTGAGGTTTGAACTCATGGCCTAGCACTTGAAAAGCAGGTGAAATAATGCCAGACTCAGGCCTCTAGCCCTTTTCTTCTTTGATTTCCTTCTTTTTGAGAAAAGAACTCACTTTTGTGCCAGGGCCATCCTACACTGAAATTCTCATATTTACCCTACCGATGTAGCTGGGGTGACATATGTAGGCCATGAGATCAGGTTTTTATTGGTTGACTTAGGGTCTCCTACTCTTTTTGGGGAGCCAAAGTAGGTCAGGAACTGTGATTCTCCCATTCTCCATCTCCCGTGGAGCTGATAATACAGGCATCAACTACCATGTCTGATTTTCCCTTATATCAGTTATTTTGGTTTTAGGAAGTCATATTTGTTTCAGGAGACTTGCATTTTTGCTCAGAGCTAGCCTGGATCACAACCACCCCTTCCCAATTTTGTCCTCTGTAGTTGGGATTACAGGTATGCATCCCTACTCTTGGTTTATTGATTGTGATTGGGTCTCATAATCCACCCCGCCACCAGCCTCAAATCATAATCCTTCAAATCTTTGCTTTCCAAGTAGCTTAGAGGCTATGTTTTGTAGAAGAATATGAATTTTGCAGGTAACGTAACCACTCATTTCCAGGATACGGCGGTCCAATTCATTAACCCCGGGTTCTTGACAGACTAGGTGTTGCTTGCCTTTCTGGCTTTACTCCGATCCTTTCTTTCTGTGGAACTTCATTAGCCCCACTTTCCTACTTGTGGACACCCACACATGCATGTGGCACCCCAATACTAGGATAAGCTGCTCAAATGGAGTTACTTTTGCTCTATTTCCTTTGTGACTTTGCGTAGGCTGCTTGTTTCACTGGGGCAAACTTTCCAGTCCCTTTTCCTTCCCAGGTACTCAAGTCTGTCTGTGAGTACACCTACTCCTCCCAGGTGCATGTTTTTGGACATTTTTCCTTGTTTTCCCTAAGATGATCATCCAGCTGATAAATTCACAGTGGTCTTTCAATGAGCCAAGTCAGCTCTTTTTTCCTGCCATGACGGAATGCTACCTACCTCAGAAAGCATCCCAGAGAGTGGGATGCAGACGAGCTGCTCTGGAGAGGCTCATGAATGAATGAACAAGGGAAGACATGAATAAATAAAAGCACTTGGAGCAGAGCTTGCAAGCAGAGGTTCCAGGAAATGGATCTGATGAGGACATGCATGAACTGCTGCGGCTAGAAAAAAGCCTAGTCAGGAGCTCTTGTACACAAGGGATAAAACAGGCAGGTTTGCATGACAATGGCCTTAGTAGATCAATAGGCTATGGAGAGATGAGAGACATATAGGCAATACCAAAAGCACAGTAAAGACTTTCTATTTTGCCTTTTGGGTGTCTCTGTCCTTGCAGTGTTGATTTCATGGTTTTGTGGTGTACCCTTCGTACTCCATGTAAGCATCTGCATCCCACTCTGAGAAGAAGAGGGCTCCAGGAGTCCTCGCTCAGCCCTCAGAGGACAGCCCATGCTGCAAGGCTGTGAGCAAGAGCTGGAAAGCTCTGCAGAACAGATGAGCTTTTAAAAGATTCAAGTTTGGTTAAAAATTCACAACTCGTGGGTTCCAAATGATTCTAGTGACTCTCCTATGACTGAGCACAGCAACTCCTGCAATGTGGATAGTTATTTTAAGGGTAATAACAACATTAACAATAGCTTCCATGAAGCAAACATCTCCTATGCTCTAGGCATTTTGTATAAGTTATCATAGTAATCACACACAAACATTTATGGAGTCACTATTATTTTCCAAATACCGAAATTGCCATAATTAACACAGGACAGCCTGTGCATGCAAAATAATGGACAGGCTTCTGGTGGAGTCATTGGTCTTATTCCTATCACAAGCCAACAGCTTAGATCTTCCAGACTCAAAGAAACATAAATTCTATGGAGCACAAAAGCTCAATAACAATGTACATATGATCACATAAAATGGTCATAAGTGAAATAATCTACAAGATTTAGAAATAAGTTGTCTATCTTTTTTTGTTGTTATTTCCAATGTACCGAATGAAATTGTGCCTTTTTCTTTTGTCATTCTTTCCCATGGCTCTAACCCCTGATGTCACTGTAACTGACTTTGGTACAGTGGGTATTATATGTACAGATCTTTCTTGATTGATCAAACCAGAAAGGTGGTTTTATTTTTTGTCAAATTACTGATGCATCATCTTTAAAATATTTATTTTTCATATGTATTTGTTGGAATATCATAAACCTTTGTAAGAATAGTTTGAGCTGCTCTTGTATTTTGGTCATTAATTCTTGAAGGTTTTGAAGAGCTTTGCCTGAACTTTATTTCTGTTTTTCACAATTTCTCATTGCCAAGTTGGAGGGAAAGGATGGACAGCTCCTGCCTCTCTCTGATGGTAAGAGGCTGCCAATATTGAACAGAAGATCCTCATAAGGGGCACATCGACAGTGAGTGACAATGCTTCTGTTCAAAATCTCCTTCAGGCATTTGTATGGCACTCACAAAATCACTCAGTACAGAATTGGCTCTGGGCCACAGACTTCAGAGATGGTGGGCATTGGCAGATCTTGTAGAAAAATTTGTAGAATATTCTAGCACCAAAATCTGTGTATCATCAGCCAGTGGAATGAAGCTTTCCATTTTCTTTTCCCCCATGTCGCCTCTGAATTACCACTGTTTCTCTCTCTGACAGTTACACACTCATTCATACTAGTTTTCCAAGTATTTTTAATGTCTCATTTGGCACAGGTAATGAACTACATCCTGACTCTCCAGGGGGAAATATATATTTGAGACCTGCATGCACACAAACAGACACAGAGCAAAACAAAACACATAGAGTCAGAAAGAAGAATAAAGAAGGAAGGCAATAATTACCCCCAACGTTTATAATCTTGTGTCTGTAAGATAGTAGTTTTGCCACTTTCTTCAACTCAGTAAGAAAATAGTACTTTCCTCCTCTTGAGTGAATCATGCTTCTCCACAATTCTTCCTGAAATTTGCCTCATTTTTTAGAAAGGACTCATTAAGGGCTAAGTACTGTCCTGTAACTTTAACAGAATGTCTCAAGTCATTATCCACTTTAAAACTTGAGCTCAGTGTACTATCTCATATTGGAGAGATACAATAACAAGGTTATTTATAACAAGGTTATAACAAGGTTATTTATAACAAGGTTATAAAATAACAAGGTTATTTATAACATAGATGAAAAGCCAGCTTGCCCACATCCCACAGGGCTGGATGTCAGTCAAATCTTCAGAATAGCTGAGCCTCCTACGTGTCCCACAGGCCTGATGACCCAGTTTTCAGCCTGAGTCGTGCAATCTCTGGAGCCCTCCTCTTCCCCTTGGAGCCCTGATTTCCCCTCACAGGCTCCATTTGGCTGCTGGCATCTGCAGCTCAGAAAGGAAGAAAGCAGTCACAGAGAAGGACGGCTGACTATGTGAAGGGCATTCACTGGAGAATAGGCAGGAGCCGGTGTGACTTCAAAAGCTCTCTGAAATATCGGGTCGAATGAGTGGTGAGGATTTGCTAGACTAGACTACATATGTCTATCTACATATTTCACTCCTCAGCTTCTGCAGAGATGATAGCGATTTGTCCATTAATTCATCACACCAACGTTTATTGAGCACTCGGGTGTGAGATATGGAGATATTTATGTGGCGTATTGATTTGAAAGGCCTGGCCATTTCATTTTTGGTTTCAGATGGTCTCTGAGGAGTATTTTCTTTTTGGGGGGAGAATGGATGTCTTCTTTGGATATTTGTAATCAGCAGCAACAAAAATTGAAAAGAATTATCTTCTTCACTAGAAGAAAGTAACTACTCCAGAGAAATAAAAATGGTGATGAACATGAGCTCTATGCGTGGAAACAAGTGCACAGGAGGCACACTAGCATTTATTCCCTCAGTTGTTGAGCAGGGTAATGCCTGTCCCAGACCCCCCCCCCCCAAAAAAAATGACAGCAATCCTTTGAGATGATCATTAAGACCCAAGAATCAGAGAATAAGGAGGAAAATATTCTAAGGGAAGCCAAGTAACCTAGTATAGATCTGTAGAAAAAGCACTTGGGAGTGAAAGAAACACATACACATGCACACACATACCCTCCCCCCCACATATACACAAACACACATGACCCCTCATATAGACACACATAGACATCCATACCATACTTTCATGTTTAACACCCACATGCATACACACATCGCACATTACACACCACAGGCACAAACACTTCGTCCAAGTGAGTAAACTCCTTCCTACATGTCCATCTATTTATATAACACATTTGGGCTTAGAATGGTTTTTGCATGCCTGAATAGTTTTAAAACACTGTAAAAGAATATCAGTCTGTATACACCTGTATCTAAAAATCCTAAAATATTTATCACTCTTCGTCTCTTAAAAATAAACGTTGCCAACTCTTCAGTGTCCCAAGGCCCACCATGGAAGTATGCTGGAAATGAATAAGAGTAAAAGGAGAACAAATGTGTCCCAGCACAGAAATTCTAATTAAAGGATTTTTGTTGGAAGAATGAACATGGCTAGAAACAATCAAACAAGCTTAAGGAAATCACACACAATGAAGTAGAAAATAACATTATTAAAAACGAGTGCAAACATTGGAGGTATGGGGGTTAAGCGAAGATTAACGTGCAAAATTGTAATTACAACTAATACTATGTATCACTTGTTATGTTTGCTAATTCATTTAACTCTTACAATGATTCTGTGAGACAGAATTTCTTGCACCAATGAGGGGAAGCCTGATGCAGGGAGGGCAAGTTCTTTTCCAACATCATGTTGAGTCAGGAGGGAAAGTCTGTCTACAGTACAATAAGACATTGCAATCTCAGTTGATCACAAGGAGGCGGGGGGTTTCTATAGGAAAGAGGTCCTTTGTCTATTAAAGGTCAGGTGGCAAATATTTCAAGATTCCTTACAATGTCTCTTCCAGCTATTTCTTTCTGTCTTAGAGCATGAAAACCACCACGGGGCATACTTCAGTGGATATGCCTGTCTGTGTTTCTGTGAATGTTTCTATAAAACTTTATTTACCCAAAGAGATGGTGGCATGGATTTGTTTAGAGAACATTGTCAAGAACCGCTTTCAAAAGAGAAATCTTATACTAAATCCTATGTTTTAAATAGATTATTCTGGAAGCTTATGAAAAGGATGAATTTCAGTAGAAACTGGAAATCCTAAAAGAAGAAGTTGGCAGGGCCACATACAAAACCCTGTTCAAATTCTAAACTTGTGTTTTTCTTTCCTGTTGGACTCAAAGGTATTTCAGGTCAGGGACTATATTACTTTCATGATTTTGTTCCTAGTGTGCCCTTATTTGTAGCCCTGTATGTGAAAATGCTCATGGATATTTATATATTTAATGAATTAATAAACGAATGAATAAATTGGTGACTGATTGGATAAGTGGAGAGAAACAAGATGTTTCACCTCACCTCACTGTTTTCTAAACTTAAGTTTATCCCATACCGCCATTACAATTGTAGTCACATCAGAGCACAAACTGTAGCTGCAACCTTTGTGTATAAAATTTTCTCTCTTAACTGAAGACTTTTTAAAGGACACTTAAGATGCATTTACACTTGCAATATCAGCACCACTCACCTGATTTGGAAAATAAGAATGTATACTCAGTCAGGAATATAAAATAGCTTACGTCCTCCTAATTGTCTACATTGTTATTTGGGAAAATATTGAGCTATTACAGTTCTTTTGTGTTGTATAATGACAGTGTTGAACTAAAGAGTCACATGAATGACAAGGGGTCGGCCCAGTCCACTGAGCAGTTGACTTCTTTAACAATCAGGGTGAAATGGCAGAAGAGAACGAGAGATTCCCTGTCTTCATCATGGCCATGCAACCCCCAAACAGGTCACCCTATGTCAGCCTAAAATTGGCCTCTGGTTCTTCCATTCACCTTGGCGCCTACTTAACCAAACCCCTCTAACCCTTGTGGTGCATGGGGACTTTAGAAAACAGACAGTCCCAGGAGTGACGTCTTTGCCCCTTAGTACAGCCAGACTCACAGATCCCCCTCCTTCAACTACTAAAACGAGGATGCCTGGGTTCTTTAGTCCCCAGCACAGAAAGCTCATCAAACGGTGTGTTCAAAGAACCTATCACTGGGACAGTAGCTGACCAGAAAATACACTGTGGCTAGTCCATCTCCTATTGGAATGGCCTGATCCTCTTTATCTCAACAAAGGGAGAGATGGACAGATAGTGTACATAAAACAAACCAGTCCTTTTGTGTCTGTGTAACTTTTGGATTCAGACAGTAATCCATTCTTTTGTCTTTCTCCAATCTATTCACTTCAGGATCTGGATCCTTAACTTCTTCCTTAAGGCAAAACTCCTCTAAGAGGCTATACAAAGCCCTACACCCTTCTCTCCCAGCTCTTCCCCATTCAAAGCTATCCAATCACTCAAACATTCCCTTTCTACTTGTGCCGGGCTTCGCTCTACCCCTCCCCAACCACGTGGGGAGGGGTCCTGGGCTTATCTATCTCTTCCGTGAGGTGTCCATACTCACTCTCTCATGTCTCCCGCGGCCGGTAGGGATTAGACGCGGAAGCGGGGTCCTGGGTTAGCCTAGGTTAGCGTGTGGTTGCGAAACCCCATGCCCGCCAGCCCAAGGAAAGACACGGACTCGCGGTGGACTCGGAGACTGCCTCTAGGACGTCTGTTTATTCAAATGAGGAGTCAACAGATATACCCCCAAGGGCGGGCACAAGAGAGGGACTACAGATTGGCCATGAAGGCTGTTCATCTAGTGATGTCAGGGGACTTCCCTTGTGGTCGGAGGCCCAGCCCCCCAAGGATTGAGTTTCTGGGGTCCCTGGACATGAGACACGTGCTCGCCCCAGGGGCTGGGGTCTTCTCTTCCTGTTAAAGGCGGAAGGAGAGGGTACATGCTAAAGCCAGCTATGGCCTCTTAAAGGCACAGCTGTGCCCAACATCTGCTCCTTTTTTTGTTGTTGTTGTTTTGTTTTGTTTAAGTTAGCTGGGGATGTTGTAAACATATGGCATATGTAGGCATAAGGCAAATGCTGACATAAGACATACATATATAAATATATAGGGCCTCTTCCACAAAGGGAAGGGGTAGGTAAAGTGGCCATCCATTTGGCTCTGTCCAGAGAGGTTGGAGTTCTTAGCTGGTTTCCGCGCCAAGTGTAGGAAGGTGCAGACATCATTTATTCCTCTTTTGTTGGTGAGGTAGAAGCAGGCTTAGGTTCTGGCATCTCTGGTAGTCCACCACTGATAACTTAAATACATGTGATTAGTAAAACATTCTTTTTATATAAACATTGAAGCGAAGATGCTAAACTTTTGCGCTTACATTTTTAAAAACATTTTTATCATGAAACATTACGGTTGGGTGTTTAAACCCTCAGCTCCTATTTCCCTCTAACAGGAATCCCCTAAACCAAACAGTAGAGGGAGAGGAGTAGAAGAAACATGGTGCAAAATTTCTTTAGTTTTTGTACAAAACTGCAAGCGACATTGCCACAGCTAAATATTGCGTCTCTATAAATGCTCAAGAAAGAGTTTAGAAAGCAAACAAACAGGGAAGGGAAGCTGGCTGCTTTTTTTTTTTTTTTTTTTTTTTTTTTTTTTTACTGCTACCACTGTTGCATGCAGGCAAGTTTTCTGTATTCTCTTAGAAGAGCAGAAGAAATCCAGTATGTTCCTTGTTTTCCTGAAGAGAACAAGAAGAGTCATTTTTCCAGAGCAAGAGTGCTGGGTTTAGTTTTCCAATATGTAAAAGCATATGTGAGGCTCTTTCCCACTGTTTTGGGAAGATTTAAAATTTCTTAAGATATTTCTTAAGATATTTAATATAAGCATAGCTATTCTTTCTAATCATAGGGGCTGCTCCCCTCTCTCCCTTTCTTTTTTCAATTTTTATTATTTATTTATTTATTTATTTATTTATTTATTTATTATTTTTTCATGACATGTCAGGGCACGAGGCTGGGTTGGTATAAGGGCAGAGGTCTTTCTTCTGGAGCTACTTCCTGCTGAAAGGAGGTGAGGTGGTCAAGGGCCCCTGGTCAGCCTGGCACTGTCTAATGTTGCTGGCAAAGGTTCTTATCATTACCACTAGAATGGAATGGCCATCCGGGCCAATGGGTGTCCTGGTCTCATCTGGGAACCCTGTAGCTTGGCACAGCAGTATGGAAAAGTGATGGCCTTGAACCGCAAGTTTTCAGGTGGTGACTTTAGGGAGCTGTTACTCTGTTAAAAAGAGACTTTTGAAAAGATCAAGCAAAGTATTGACAAGTTCTCAGAGCTGGCTGGCATGAATGACATAAAATATATCCTGGGCATAAGGCAGAAAAGTAGATTGGTTAAGGACATTTAAAGCCCCCAGCATATTCTGGTTGGTTGCTGAGTATTCCCTGGCCTTGTAGGCAGATGCCCTTTTGGCTTAAGCAGGGTGATGATTTTAAGAGATTTTCCTAGTTATAAAATCCCAAGATAACTCTGTAGCTTTTAACAGCTATGGTTCCTTTGATCTGGCAACATGTTTGCACTTTGATTGTTTAAATTTCCATTTAGGAATGTACTTTCAGGCCTTTGTCTTAGCCTTGTTTGTATTCGAAAGACTTTGAACTCAAATGACAATTTTTTTTTCTTAATGCAGGAATCATAATTACAAATTTAGAGGCACTTATTCATTTAGCTTTTTAATAAATTAGTGAGATATACATACAGGGTTAATGAGAATTTACTTTTATCCTCATAGTTAAACAAACATACTTTAAACACTTGCCTGATTTTATGCAACTCAAGACACGAGTCTCACATGGAAATTCAGCATACGAATCATCAGCCTAATATCCAAGATAATTTAAGTGTGTTTACCTGGGTTTAAACAAAAGGGATTTTGGCCTCAGCATTTCGCTTTTTCTAATATCTCCAAATAACAAGAGTATCACAGGATCAAATCACATCAGGCAAGCAAACCTTTTAACCACTTAGAAAAACTCTTTTGATTTCTGGTATCTCTAAGCTGGTAATTATAGGAAATTCAACCAAATTATTTATTGCTGTATCAGAACTATTGTTTGCCTTTTAAAAATATCTCCAATTACTCTGTTTTTTTTTGTTGGAAATTTGGGGCTTTTTTCTTAATCTCTCTCTCAGCCTGTAGCTGTGAGTTTAACACAGTGAAAGCGTGCAGGCAAGCACAGCGGTTTTTTTTTCACAGACGCAGGCACTAGCCCTGCCCAGCTGCAGCGAGAAAGTCACTGGAGGTCTGCCCGTCTCTTGAGTCCTGGCCCATTCCCGGTGGTGGTAAAATTTGGAATCTCCTTTATCTGTTAACCAAGTTTAGAATTTAGCCCGCAAACTCAGAATTAATGAGTCTCTGACTGGCGAACATTGACAAAAACCTGAGAACCCCTTTTGTCTCCTTTAAAGCAGATTAGCCAGCCTTCCCAGGCCTCAGAGGTGGGGCTGGGTGAGAGAGCATAAAGCAGTTTCCGCCCAAAAGCCTCCGAGGGCCCACCAGCAAGGGTGGGGGCGGGGAGAAGATCATCCCACCTTAGTAAGCACTGCTAACAGAAATCTAAGTTCTTGTCTCTTTTCAGTGGCCATATAATCCAATCCAGTGGGTTTGGGGCTGGCTTTGGGGGTGGAGCGAGCACACACAGCTCTGCTCCCTGGGACACTGTCGCGTTCAGCCGCTCTCACTACCTGGGCACCAAGCCGCCAGCTTGGTGCTCCGGTGGCTTAAAGATTCTCACGCTATGCACTTAGCACCACCCACAGCTGCCGGGGCCCCGCTGCTCCTGGCGCTCTCGCCGCCACTGCTCTTGGTGGTCCCAGAGCAGGAAGAAAAGCAGAAGACGGTGTAAGGGCAAGCTGCTCGAGACACCACGCGAGTCTCTATGCTTGCCATGACTCAACATTACTGGGGCCACGATCTCTCCACAGCAGGTGTGGAATTCACGCTGCTTGTACCGGACCCCAACCACACAGCCTTCACTGCCGCTTGGTGCCCAGAGACGCACAAAGTTGCGCGCCGCCAAGCAGGCTGCAGAAATCTCTCTGCCCTTGGCCCATGTGAAAAATTTGATCCAGTCTCTTGGACATGGATCGGTTTTGCCCCACCTTTTCTCTCTTTCGGTGGGGACCACATGGTCGGAGAATTCATTCTTTCCAATTTTACCAAGGGCTACCTAGCCGCAGAATTACTCCCATGGGCTCTATGACCCCATGTTCGGGTCGCCAATTGTCGGGCTTCACTCTACCCCTCCCCATTAACGTGGGGAGTGGTAATCCGCTTATCTATCTCTTCCATGTGGGATCCATACTCACTCTCTCACGTCCCCCCTGGTCGGTAGGGATTAGATGTGGAAGTGGGGTCCCAGGTTAACCTTGGTTAGTGTGTGGTTGAGAAACCCCATGCCCCCCAGCCCAAGGAAAGACACAGGCACACAGTGGACTCGGAGACTGCCTCTAGGACATGTTTATTCAAATGAGGAGTCAACAGATATACCCCAAGGGCGGGCACAAGAGAGGGACCACAGATTGGCCATGAGGACTGTCCATCAATTGATGTCAGGGGACTTCCCTTATGGTTGGAGGCCCAGTCCCCCAAGGATTGGGTTTCTGGGGTCCCTGGCAATCAGACACGTGCTTGCCCCAGGGGCTGGGGGCTTCTCTTCCTGTTAAAGGCGGAAGGAGAGGGGACATGCTAAAGCCAGCTGTGGCCTCTTAAAGGCACACTACTGCCATCACCTTACGCCTCCCTAACTCCAGTAAGTCTTTTTTCTGTGCCTTCCTTCTGCTAAACAAAAAGTGATGTGGTTTAAAAAAGGGTGTAACACAGAGTCAAGGCAATTTCTTTAAAGTGCATGGTTAAGAAAAGAGATTTTGCAAAGACTAAAATAATTAGTAAAGTTGGTATGTAATTAAGTTCGCAGTTATTAAAGAATAACCTAAGGATATTTTCCCATAAGGTCAAGATTATTACATTGATGTAAAACCAGTATCCCATTTTTTTCATCTATCTATCAATGGAATTGCTTCTGTGATATTAAGCTTGTCAAATTTTTAACAAAACTGGGGGCTGGAGATATGGCCTAGTGGCAAGAGTGTTTGCCTTGTATACATGAGGCCCTGGGTTCGATTCCCCAGCACCACATATACAGAAAATGGCCAGAAGTGGCGCTGTGGCTCAAGTGGCAGAGTGCTAGCCTTGAGCAAAAACAAGCCAGGGACAGTGCTCAGGCCCTGAGTTCAAAGCCCAGGACTGGTCAAAAAAAAAAAAAAAGATTTTCATTATCACAGGCTTGATTCAAGTCATTTCAAGTCAGATCCACAGAGGGATAAATATTGCTTACAAATGTTTATTCATCTAACTTTATTCTTAACAATTTCATGTTAGGTGCCACGAGGAAGCTCTTTCTATTGATCTCCTTGTTCTTAAATTGGAAATGAAAGGGTTTATTGGCACAAACTCTCACTTGACCTGTCAATCATACCCCTTTTCCTCATTGTGAAATTGGACCTGCTGGGGCACCTCATTCCAGCAAGGAGCAAAACGCCACCTGGGACTCTATCCCCGCAAGGAGACAGACCACACAGACCTGCCAGGATGGTGGTGGTGACAATGGACCATCCAGATGCAGTTGGGAAGAACTGCTCAGATAAGAGGGGATGGTGTCAGATCCTGAATGGAGCCTCTTGTGTTTGTCCTTTCAAAAGTAACTAAAGTCCCAGGTCATGAGAAAATCATTCCTAAACATGCTTACTTGCATATTCTAAACAACTGGAGAGGTCTGTATGCCTTGGCTTCTGTCTCCCTCCACATTAACCTTATTACATTGCACTCTGCTGTCCTGACCCTTGTTTCAGGTGAAATTAGCATCAGAAAGGAAAGACCTAGCAGATTAATTCCCCTATTGGCCATCCTGGGAGTATTGTCTGTGTAAGTTGAGGAACTGCTGGGTTAGGAGTCTTCCTAAAGCATCCTGGAAGAAATATTGACCCAATTGAAAACCCTTCAGAAGCAGGTAGACTCTTGCAGCAATAGTTCTCCAAATTAGAAGGGGTCTTGGTCTCCTCATAGTAGCCAATGGGCCCTATTACAAGAACAGTGCTGTTTCTTTACTAACAATTTCATTGTAGGCAGGGGCAGGAATCAAAGACTATGAGATTTAGTCTCACACATAAAAACTCAATCAACAGAGGCTTAGCTGCATCTGGCCATCCCTGATTGGCTACTATCTATCTCCTACTAATTCTATCATTTCTTCCATGTTTTTTAAATCTTGTCCAAAGGTTTCTGGCTGATCAAATAATTGCCATTTCTCTTGCAGCACCCCAAGACCAGATTAAGACAAGGTTCTTTCTGCAGTTGCTCCAATGAAGTTGCTCCCTCTTCCCATCAATATCATCAGTTGGACATTTGATGAATTGAGATTGGGAACTTGGAATATTCCCTTCCCACAAGCTATCTGAAGCCCACAAAACCCCTTCCCCTTTATTCTTTCTGATTGTACCAATATATTTCTTTCCATTTTATTTACTTGAAAGCAAAGATAATTGATTTTAACTCTTTTCCTTTTAACACATTTATTTTAATGCTATAACTTATCCTCTAGGTACAGCTTTACCTCCATGTAGAGAATTAGTGTCCCTTATCAATTGCTTTGAGTATAAGGTACATTCTTTTTGATACTGGAAACATTCTCAGCCACTTACCATACAGTTTCTTGTTCTACACTCTCCCTTAATGTGACTGATTCCAATATCTTTTCTTTTCACTATTTTCTCCCAGTGACCACCTCCCTATGGGATAGCTATATGCTGCCTACACACAGCCTAATCAACTAACTCTACTGACCCTTATATTGGCATTCCAGAGTATAGACATTCCAGAGTAGCAACAGTGACCACCCCAATGTGTAATTGCCCAGAGTTCTTAAGAATTAAAACTACTCATGAGAATCATGCTTGAATAACAACCTAGACCAGATAAAAGTATTGGCTTACAGCTTTCTCACTCTCTGTGTTTCTTTGTTTTTATCTCTCCTGTCTTTCTGACTTTCTTCTTTCTCTCATTTCACTCCCATGTCTCTCTTTTGTATGGTCTCTGAGGTAGCTAAATACCCATGTGTGACCTACAAGTAACAAGCACACACACACACACACACACACACACACACACACACACACACCCCTCCTAATCATTGGAGCAACATTTGCACCTTAAAGATCATAAATTAAAGTCCTTGTGTACTTATTATAATTCAATTCAATTAATTAACTTAATTTAAAATTAAGTAGCATTATTTCATTTCATACTCAAACTATTCTAAATACATTGAGTATAACAATTTTTTAGAAAGCAGAAAACAGTTCTAAGGAAATCACCGATAACTGAGGGGAACAAAAGGAAAGTCATAATACACTTGAGAGTGGCAAGCATTTGGGGCCACAGAACACCTTTTTGCAGACAAACATCCTGCATCCTGGAGAGGGATGTCTGATGGGACTCCATCATTTGAGTCAACCTTATATCTTTCTGGGTAATAGCATTCCAGGCAAAAGGAGAGACTTGAAGCTCCCTGAGGCAGAGTGTTTGTGCAACCAACAAGGAGACAAGCAGACTAGAGTAGAAAGAATGCCTGGCTATTCTGCTCTTCCTAGATTGGCTCAAACAAACAACTCTTCCCTGAACTCTAGAAGGGTCCAGTTTTCCCTTCTGTATGTTCTTCTAGTTCCTTTGGTCTTATCTCCATCATCCTTCCTTCAATTTGTGCTTATACATTTGTGGGATTATTTCTCTAGGATGTGTGTATCTTGAGAACCTAGTTCTAGTTGTTACATTTTATAGCCCACAGTAGAGAACAGGATTTGGACTTTGTACAGACTCAATAAACATTTGCCTTCTGATGGATTTGCTTGAAAGGGCTCGGGTCTATATACATAGAAAGAGAAATCCCTCCTACCAGTGAGTAGAATTTTCCACTTAGGAACTCAAAGTCTATAAAAGAGTTTCTAGGCTGTGCCTCCTGCAATTTTAGAACACAAAGGAAATTGGGGATTTTGAAAGGCAGCATTGCAAACCTGTCATGGATCAGCTACATTCCAAGCATTATTTTCAGAATTTAACAGAAGAATCATCATTAGTAAAACTAGTTTTTCTGGTGAAAACACACACACACACACACACACACACACACACACACACACAGACATATGTTTATGTACATATATGTTTATACATATTTCAAAATTAATGTAAAAAGATGCATGAAATATATGAAGACAAAAATTTTTGTTTTGAGTGACAATCTGCCTTTAACAAAAGCCATTGTCTTACAATGAAAAAATGTTACATGGCAGGAAGTGTCATGACAGGATTGTCAACCTTGGACTGGTCATACCTATGTGCATCAGTCTGAGGTGAGATTAAACCTCTCCTCTCATAATTTCCTTCTATCCCATGCTGAGAAGATTAAGCTATAATCTTTAAAAAATGCTTCTTTTTAACTTTTATTAAATGAGTTTTTATATATCAAAAGTATGAATCATTTCACATGACATGTCCTTTGTGTTCCATGAATAAAGTATAATCTTAAAAGTTACTGTAGACCAAATATCATTGAAAAGTGCCAACCTTATTCACCTTTCAAATGAGGAGGGTGGGGGCCTGGAATCTAGCTCATTCATCCACCCAATGCAACTCCCTTCTCTGTGATTTTCTCCACATTTCCTTCCAACTACGTTGTTGCATTGTCAGTGTTTTTTTAAAAGCTCTGTCTTTCCCACTTCATTATTATCCACACCAGGAAAGGAATCGAGCAAAGAAGGGTGTCAGGCCCAGGTCGCCTCCCCTGGGGTGGGGATCCAGGCTCTGCTATGCTCTAACAGCTCCCTTTCTCACCCTCTCCCCTGGTCACCCAACCTGCAGGTAAGGCCAGAGTGAAGTGGGGGGCTCAGGAAAGACCTCAAGTGCACACAGCCGTACGAGATCACTTTATCCCCCTCCTTACCCATGAAGAAAGCCAGGCGTACGCGGATCTCAGAGACGCTTCAAGAGCAAATCTGATTAAATAAGGGAGGGGCTAAGGCTGATATGGTAGAAGGTGATGAGAGAATGGGTCATCGACCAGAGAGCTGACGATAGGCTGGCAAGCTTGTCACAGGACCCCCTCAGGAGCTAAGGTCACTAGGATAGCGCCACACCAGGGGCGAAAACCAGCGAGACTGGGGGGCACATGGGCTGGCGATAAAGTTTGGGGGCTGTTCGCAAAGCTGGTTCTTCTGGATCCGGACCCAGAGAATTGTGGCCTGCTTCCGCATTCCCCAGGGCTGGGGGAAGGGTGGCATCTCAGGGGCGCTCTCCAATGCCCTTCCCCCTCAAGGCCAAAGCTGAACCCCAACAGAAGGGTCTTTGTTTCTATAAGTTACAGAATTTCCTCGGTCTGTAAGTACTCTGAGATGCAATTATACCTGAAGTGAGATTAAAACTCTGGCACTATTTTGAAGAAAGCACATAGCCCTCTGTCCCAGTGTCTGTCATTTTAGATTTCACTCTGGGGGAGCATCTTTTCAATCTTGTTCTTAGAGACCAATAAAAATGCATCATGGGTATTCTTTCATACTCATCTATAATACAGATTCAGTAACTTTATCACAGGAATGCATAGTTATGAATATGAATCATATGTGAGTCCGATACCAGTGGCTTGTTCCTGTAATCCTAGGTAATCAGGATGCTGAAATTTGAGGATCAAGGTTTGAAGCCAGCCAAAGCAGGAGAACAGTGATACTCTTACATCTGATTAACCACCAAGAAGCTGAAAATGGAGCTGTGGCTCAAGTAGTAAAGCATTAGCCATGACTATAAAAACCTCAAGGACAGTTCCCTAGCTTAGAATTCAAGCTCTCGGAGCAGCACACCCAGACACACGGTCACACACATGTACACATACATAGAACTATGTACATACCGATTTGGCATTTTTGTAGGTGCCTATTATTCAGGCATGATTACTTTCTTAAGATCAATTTCTAGAAATAGACATTTCAAGGTAAAAAGGAAAAAACTTTGAAGAAAAAGGAAACAGTTCTTTGTATTATGACCATAATAATTGTAAGGTTAAATTTCCTTGTTAGCTGGTGAGTAATGTATTATATTATTCTCTTTTGAAAATCATGATAGTTTTCTAAGTAAAATCAAAATCACTGTTGTGTATTCTTTGGACTTGCAAGAATATTAAACTTTCTCCAGAATCTTCTGGAGGGATCTAGAAATGTCTTCATCTCTTTCCCTATATTCATGGGCTTCCCCATTTTTGCGACTGAGAGTAAAGGAACAATGTTAATTTAGTTAAGTCAAGTTTGCTTACCTGCTACATTTTAATCCTTCCTCCTTTCTGGAATATAGTTTCCACATTCGCATTCTATGGTACACTGGTAGCATTGTCTAGAGAAGAGTTATCATGGTACACTGCCTGATAATAGTAATGCAGTGATGGGCCCCGTGGGAGAATTAATCAAAAATACATTTTTAATAGTAAGTGTGGAAACGTCCAACTTCTCTGTCATTGTTACTGGCCTGGAAAAGTGTAGTCGTGCACAGCATTGCATTTAAATGTGTTCTGACATTTGCTGGTCCATCATCAGAAAACTCTTGGCTTTCCTGAGCCTTCATGGATTTCTTTAATAGAGTGGGTTTAAACTTAGCTATTTATTAAATAATTTTATTTTAAATTTAAATAAAAATTAGCTATTACATAGAAACCTATTCATTATTCATCTTGATGGGATAATGATTTTCAGTTGCATTCACATTGTCTTAAAGGACAAGACTTTGTTCCTTTTAACGTCTGAATAGTATTACATTGTACATATGTACCACATTTTATTCATCTATTCATTATCTGATATTGATTGACTTCATGTCTTGTCTACTGTGAATATGCTACAGTAAACTTGAGTTACAAATGTCTTGATATGTGGATATTGTTTCTTTTGAATCTACGTCAACTTGTGAGATTGTTGGATTACATGTTAGTATTACTTTTAACCGAGGGTGAGGGGTTTGTACATTGATCTTGCCAAGTTGCATTCCCACCAGCAGTGTCTAAGTGTTTCTTTTTCTCTACACCTTACTTAGTCCTGCTTATTATTTGCCTTTTTTAATAACAGCCATTCTCACTGGAGTAAGACTGAGCAGACTGAAATATTCTTAGTGTCCCTCTTAGCTTTGGAATTCTGTTTCAGCCTCACATCAAGTGATCTCTCTTACCATTTCAGACCCCCAGTCTCTACAATATATTTAGCAGATAATAATTGCAACTCAGAAATATTGATATTGATAACATAAAATCAATTAGTCAATTAATGTTAATTGCTCTGCTCTGTAGGTTTGAGAAGCAGAGCAGTGAAGTACAAGAAACAGTTCCTGCCTAGTGGTTCCATTGGAGGGGAAGCAGGAAGTAATCAAATAATCTGGCATAAATTTGCCAAGGACAGGTACAGGGATGGAAAATTACAGGAATGAGTAGAAAGTGAAATTCTCTTTAGTTCTCCTGAAAAAAAAATAATGAAGGATTTCATTTGTGATTGGAAAAGAGTTATTTTAACTTCCTTTCACATAATTTGATTAAACACCTACAGACTTTTCAAGGACAGTATCTTATATCTAACATTGTTTCCTTTCAGTGTCTTTCCCATTTTTTTCACAAAATTTTTGCTTCATTGTCCTGAGTTGTAAGCCATCTCCTTTTATGTTTCCAGTCTCCTTTGCATACACAAAGGACTACCTGATTGGATAAGATGTACTGCATAAAAGACATTTCCTCACATGATTATATCCACAAAGTTTCTGAACTTTTCCTCACAACCTCTATTTACCCTGGGCAGTTTGCTAGTGGAACACTATCAGCTCCTCTTTTCTCTGGTCACAAAGCCAGACTATTGGCTTCCCTCAATCACGGTATTCTGAATAACCCACTCTCAGCATATAAAAGGTAGCCCCAGGAGCTGGGGGAGGCAGAAGAGAAGAGGCAGATATATCCAGAATCACAGATAGCAGTTTATTAAGTACTTCTTCTGGACACTAGAATAGTTTAGATCAGAAAGAAGGGGGTATATATTGGTCAGGTCAAAAGTGACTTCATCCAAGCCAGAATGCGTCTGGTTTGTCTTAACATCAAAGAGTCAGACACATTTGTGGCTCCAGGGTCCAGGGTAAAGTGTCACATGTCTCTTTAATGGTCTTATCCACTTATAGTTTGTGGAGAAATTATACAGAGAAAACCCACTGGGGTTACTCTGGGGCAATGATGGTAGTTATAACTCAACACGACTGCAGTCATGTAGGTCAAATTCATATACGTGAATTGAGACTTGTGGTCAGAGGGCAGACCTACCTGTCATGAAATGGACAGGATGGATGAGAGCTTTGGAAGCTATGCTTCCCTTCAATGCTCTTCAGGCAATGGTTCCTGGTGGGGAACTGTTCTCATTTAGGGTCCCTGGTTCATTGAGTAGAATATACTTATACCTGAGCTGCCTCATCCACTGTTAAGAACAGACTTATATGCTAAACTCTCTGAACTCACATCTATCCAAGACTCTAACTTTACCTATTATTAGGTAGAGTCATTATACGTGTGTGTGTGTGTGTGTGTGTGTGTGTGTATTCCGTAGTTTAACCAGCTTTCTTAACTAATATCTTATCTTCAAATAGTAGGCTCTACAAAAAGCTGATAAAGATGATTTCATTTAAATATTCAAAACTGGGAATATATAATGAATTAAAATATAAATTCTAATTCTACACAACTCATCCTGCTTTGCAACTGTCATTCCTTCGTGTCCTGAAGATTTTATGTGAGAAGTCTCTGGAAAAAGTTGGGTAGGACAAATTGGGTAATTATCATTGTGCATCTCAACTTTTATTTGTGTATAGTATGTGTGTATACATACATATATGCTCTCTCTTTCTAAGTAATCTTCCTTTCTTTCTCTCTCTCTTCCCATTCTCTCCTTCTCCCTTTCCCTTTCCTTCTCCATTCAATACATTTCACATATGAAAACAGGGACAAACACACCAAAATTACATAATAATGAATCTCAGAAGATATTTGAGGTGGTTAAAGTTATAAAATACATTTGTTTCCTTTATATCTTTTTTCTATATATAGTGGAAAAATCTAGGGCTCAAAAGTCATTGGTGACTCATCTACAATCCCATTTTAGGAGCTGAGTAGAAAATCAAGCCATTGCTTTTCACAGAATGAAGCTCGAAAGGACTTTGGGGATATTGGTGATAGGATTCCATGCTGGAGTCCCTGCTACAGACCTAGCTCCTGTCAATCAGCCAAAGGCATTAAATAGGGCCCATTTAATCTTTACTGTGTTTCCATAGGGAAGTATTGTCTTCATTTGAGAAATGAAGAAACTGAGGCTGCTCACTAAGTGATATTAAGGAGTTTATGTGAACATCTGCAAGTAGCTTAGTGAAGATTCATATTCTGGGGTATTTGGAGTCTTTGTTTTCTGGCATTTTTCCTCTGGAGACAGTGACAAAATCCTTCCCACAGATTCAGAGTGTATTATTGTTATTAGGAAAGAAAGAGGCCTTACCCAATCGGTTCTGCAGGTTTAATATACCAAAGATCTTTTTTTTTTCTTATTGTAAATAAATCCTTTAATGCAGTTATCAAGTTATTGATCTTTGACACAGAAGTTAATAAAATAATACTTCACCTCAAGAATCTCATGGACTTAGAAAAATACACAATATTTACAGTACTAAATGCTCAGCTCACACTACCTTTGGGTTTTCAATTTTGTTAATTCACTGGAAATATGTGTGATATAAATTTACTGTGTGAATAAATGTGATGTGTGGTTATGTTTTTTTGTGATGAGAGATGGCTTACATGTGATTGTTTTTGAGTTTATTTTTTCATATTTTTTTAAAAATAACATTTCTTTTTAATGAGCAGCAATGTAATTACAGCATGGCTTTTACTACCCCGAATATCATTAGCAGCTTCTCTGTCTTCTTTGCTTAAGGCATATGTTGTAGTGAGCACCTAATTTGAGAACATTAGGCCTCAGTTTTCTAAGTAAAATCAACATTTGGGGCCACTGCTTTTTTCTGTGATCGAATGAGAAATGTAAATAAAATGAGGAATTTTTTATACAACGGGACTCAACCAGGACTCAACAGGAAAGAAAAATTGCTAACTAATGTCTCAGATTTACTAGAAAAAAAAAAAACACTTAGAGTCTAGGACAAACAGCTGACCCAAAGACATGGATTCTTGTGAAAAATTATAATAATGGAATCTTGCCTTTTATTCACCCCAGAATTTGAAAGATAGTGATTAGTGAAGAATTAAGGTAGATTTGGTTGGTTTTGGATAAGGTGAAAACATAAGATGCGATTACTACCAAGAATATAGTGAAAGTAGATGTGCTTTGGGATGAAAATCTAGCCAGTGCTATTAGAAAAAGGTAGGAAGAATGTGAAAAGTGATTTTAGAAAGTTCAAGACCCTTCAGAGGCTGACGAACAAACCAACTTATAAAGATCCATCTCATTGTAAAGCAGGATGACATCATTAATGGGGGGATTATGTTGTGGCATTGAGAGGAGATAATGAATACACTTTTAAACAGGTGGATTGGTAAACATGGGTCTGTTTCACCTTGATGTTCTGCAGAGAATTGTCTGTTAGTATGGGCCTTGGGAAACCAGCCTGGAAAGCTGCAGCCTCTGGTCCACCTTTTTTCTGCATGGCCGTCTTGCTTCCAGTGTTTCCCAGGTTCTGCCTCTGAGAAAGAACGGACCAACTATTGGATTCAGAGAGACCACAGAGAAAGAACACACAACTCTGGCCTTTACTGGGTAGAATTGCATTTTAGGAGGAAAATGGCTATATTCAGTTCAGCAGTCTCTGTACTAATGGTGTTTCTTTCTAAGTTCTTTTCTTATTTGTTAGTCTATTTCAAGATTATTTTTCTTGATTGCTTAAAAATTGATTATTGCAAAATTACCATGTATCTTGATATTTATGAGAAAATTTTGCTATTTTGGTTCTCAGAATCCAGTATCACAAATAAACAGCAATTTACATACTAAAATAACATACATTTGTATCTGCCATTTCTGTGGCTACTGAAACAAATTGTCACAAGTTTTGTATTATTTCACATGAAGGTGATGTCTGAAATCACTTTCAATGAGCTGATAAATGATTGGAAAATCTCTATCGTAAAGAGAGGAGAATCCATTTCTTTTTTCTTTTAGACTCTTGTGGATAAGTCACTCCCACCTTCTGAGCATGTAAAATCTTTCTCAAACTCCATATTACAGAAACGTATCTTATTGCATTTAGTGCTTGCTTATATATTCTAGGACAATTTACCTACCTTTAGATCTTTTCCTTAAAATATTTTAAACATTCCTCAAGGTAAAGCTGGCACGTTCCAGGGATTCTGGCTTATTATATTTTAAATGGGAAGTTTTCAGTCTATCACGGTGTACACTAATGATGTTTCTTTTAGGTCAAACAGGTTATACTCTGTTCCATGAATCCAATGTTCTCTCATTTCTCCTCCCCAAAACTCCCCTTCTCCAGCTTTTGTTGAGTGTATGCATTATTAATCGGACAAACACATCCATCTCTCTGGTTTTAGTTTCCTGATCTCTGGATGAAGCTGAAGGCTGATTTACACATTTATTTATAACAGAGTGTTGCGTGAGCTGGAAAATGACATTTCTGACTTGCCAAACCTGCATTTCTGGAAAAGCAATGAGTTGAAAAGGCTCCCTAAATTGTTATTCTTAGGATTCAAGTCCAACTGGTTCACCATGTATGGTAGGTCTGTTAACCTCTGCTCAGCTTTCCTGCGATTTTCTCATCCATGGTATTAGGTGGTGCAAAGAATGACATTAAAGTTACTCTGGCTCCTAGAGCACTCTGAATAGGATGTTGGTGGAGATTTCTACCGTGTCTCTTGACTGTCTCCCTTCACTGCACTTCTTGGGCTATAATAGAGGATCCTGGCTCCATCAAGTGTTCCCTAGCATTCTCCCTCTCTATGATGCTTCATGTCATCATCGTCTGTGCATCAACTTTGCTTTGAGCAGATTTGTCTCCATTTACTGATAAAATGCTGCACTTGGTTGGTTACAGAGTACCTTTTTCTCACCTCTTTTTCTTTGTGAATATAGAAATTGAGTTCTACAGCGACTGTGACCCCTTCAAGCTTTTCACGTATTATTTACATTTATTTAGCATTTGTCTACCATCTTGAACTTCCAGGTCCACTGAGGTAGAGGTGACAATATATTTTTCCCATCATTGTCTCCATATCCAGCCTTTTGAATTCTTCCCCTCATAAATAAAGTAAGGGTTGTTGGAAGGAAACCTCTACCTAGTTCAGGCAGAAGAGAGTTTATTACAAGATCCAAACCTCCAGCATGCACCAGATGTAGATGTGCAGACAGAGAACTTATGGTGGAGAGAAATTGCATAGTGGAGGGCGAGGAGGAGTTGTGGCCACAGTAAAGGTGGAAATGATCTCAGAGCCTGGGGGACCTCTCATTTCCAGAAAGAGGCATGATCTGGGTGAATGAGGAAGTGGCCTCCGAGCATAAAGTGAACTCAGAGCCTGGGTCCTTTTGTTCACTCACAGTCAGGTGAGTGACAGTCAAGCGATTGACAGTTACAGTTGATTACTAGTTTGGGGCAAGTGATCTCCAGTAATGCTACAGATGCTGTCCTTCATGAAGGGAGCTTTTCTCCCAGGCGGACCTAACAATAAGTACTTGTTATTAATGAATGCATTGGGATCTACCAGCCAGACCGTTTAAGTTTCCACCTTACAATGAGCAATTTCCTCAAATTTGGCCTTCATTGTATCCTGTGAATTAAGTTATATAAGCAATAACATAAAGATACAGAGTTAGGGGAAAATGGGTCTCATGAAAATGTAAAGCTATGATTTATCAGTAAGGTTTGGCTAAAAGAGATTGCCATGTGGTTCCGGCAGAAAAGAGTTTATGTGGGGAGAGGGGGCTGGAGAGCAAACTGCCAACCTGTACAAGATGGAGGTATGGGGAGAGAGAAGGGAAAGACAAAGGAGAGGAATTTGTGTTGAGTGGGATCATTTTGGAAATGTGGGGGGTGGGACCACAGCCAATATGGAAGTGATCTCAGAGGCATGACTGGGGCAGTTCAGGAAGTGACCTCAGCAGATGAGAAAGTGACCTCTGAGCCTGAGGTGAGGTCCTTGGCTGACTCATAGCCAGGTGACTGGCAGTCGCGATTACTGCTTTCAGGCAGGTGATCTCCAGTAAGGCTACTTGCTGTCCTTCATGAAGAGGAAAGGGGGAAAGGCTGTTCTCCTGGGAAGACCTAACAGTATTTTCTCACTTCTGCTATAGTGACCTAAGAAACTAGTCTCACAAACCTCATGTAACGGTATTATCCTAGTAACATATTCTTATGCAAAAGGAGTCATTCTTACATAGCAGTAGTTTTGAACACTTGTTTCAGAGTTTGCATATCAGAAGCATCAAAACAAAATTGTTGGAGCTGAATGAGTGGCTCAAATGTCAGAGGACTTGTCTAGCAAGCCCCAGATCCACAGTTCAAGCCCTACTACCACATATAAACCAAAAGAATAACTTAGGTTTCTCTCAGCCTCAGAGAAACTATGAATGAATGAGTAAATCTGAGTTTCCTAGCTCTGAATACAGATTCAGAGTACATGTGTGAAGACTCCCTTTCCCCTTTCTGAGCTGAAATGCCAGGGCTCTGCCTGCCTGACTCATGCCTCCACCCTTTTTGCCTTGGCTAGCTTCCTGGTTGCTCTGCCCTAACCTTTACCAGAAGGTACTCCCCAAGCTCCTTCGCTTTGTGCTGTGTTCTCGCTTCAGAAGGGCAAGGAGCAGGTATCTATGTTCACCCCTTTATCCTCTGGCCTAGTTCAATGTCTCACAGATTGTCTCATACATTGTGAAAATGTGCAGTAAAAGCTCTCAAGTTGATGAATTATTTAATTCTGCACTACGTACACAAATGGCACAGAGCTGACTAGCCAAGGCGAATACTGTTGAAAGTGGCCCACTTGGTAATTGTTTCCTTATACAGGAGGTCTTGTGCATTTCCCAGGCTGTTCAGAGAAGAGGAAATAAATGAGCAACCATCATGATAAATTAAGAGTTCTGTTAGGTAGTTGTGGATGATATGTGTCCTGGCTCAAAAGGATATAACTTGCCTGGGGAACTCCCTAACTAGATTTTCATTCTCACCAAGGACTTTGCTTTGCCTCTTCACTTTTTTTATTTATATCAGATGGGTGGTTGAGATAATTAAGGCCAAAGTCTGCATTGCATTATGGTTTGGAGGCAGCTATTGCCTTATAGTTTCATTTACACTTCCCTGGCTTCTCCTTAAAATTTTGAGAGCCTTCTTTTCAAAATCAAGACAGCTTTGTTAAACTTCTCCTTTCCCTCCTTCCTTGTTTCAATGAATAGGAAGTCCCCTTGGAAACTCACTAGGCAAACCAGAAGAGAAAGAACTAATGAAACAAGAGTTAGTGTTATTCTCTCTGATGCTACAGGGTAAAAAAGACAGAAAATATTTCCTGCTTTGGTAGAGCTTTCATTTTATTGTTTGCTCAACTCATAATAGTTTTTTTTAAGTTAGTTCCATTCCTCTTTCATTTATCTATTTTTTATTATCTTTTGTAAGCTGATGAACAGGGAGGTTACAGTTACATAAGTAAGGTAATGAGTACATTTCTGTAATGGTTTGTGAAAAAAAAGTCTATGAATTACTACCTCAACAGATGTAGTATTCTTTGTGTTTCATCATTCATACTAGTTCATACCATTTTTGTTCTCATTTTGAAAAAGACTCTCCTGATTTGTATCTCCTAAGGGTTATCTTCTGTTTCAGAGCAAAGAGGGTCTACATTCAGCCTCTGGGAGTGAATTCCATGATCCTAGTCCTGTTGATCTTATCATCCTGGTAAGTGATTGCTTTAAGAATGGATATGTTGCACAGTCCTGGACAATGATATAACAAGAAATTAAAGATTGAGTTGGGGTCTGGGAAGATTTGTCTTATTCATTTGATTTGCAGAGTGGTTATACTTACCTAAGTCAGATTAAAGAGTATGTTTCTTTTTGACATACGTTCTGCCATATTTGTTTAAGTATATGGATTTTAGGTTTTGTTTTTTAGGAAATTCACCTCTTCCTTTAGTATATGACAACAAAGAGGAAAGGGTCACGTTTCTCTTCTCTTACATACCACTATACCTCAGCACAAGAAAATGTTGAATGACCTAATGTGTGTGTTTCTGAGATCCTTTATAATATATTTTTTATCTATTAAATAATTAAAAGAAAGGAAATTGTATAAGGGAGACAGGGCAAGTATACTTGAAAACTTAAGGAAGACTGTGCAATTGATTCTTTCTAGAGAGAAACTCCAGAAGTGGGAGGTCCAGTTAACATTATTTCTATAAGGGTAAAGGGGCCCTTATCTCATATGTATCACTGTAGACTCATTAATAGGAACTTTGATTCCCAAAATATCCTTTGTTTAATTCACTGACAGCAGAAATAATGCAGTCTCTCTCCTACAGCCTGTGTTAGAGATTACTCAAAATCTCTACCATCTGCCACCCAGGCAAGTGCAACAATAGCATTATCTGTACCAGAGCCTCAGTGTGGCTACAGTATATATGGTTATTCACACATTATCACCTTATTGCCTGAATGTGATAAAATCTTGGAAGATAGGAATGCTTTACTAATTAACATACCACTCAGAGTATCTTGAAGCTACCAATCAGTAAGTACCTTCTGAAGTCTTTCTTAACCCAATTGCCCATGGCTCAAATTATACTGAATTAATATAAACATAGACTTTGACTGAACACTAGGTTCAACCCAAACTTCTACTTCGGGACGTTGTTCATTTGTAGGCACCTTCTCCTGTCGCTTGCTTGTGAAAATTCACTTAGGGAGAGACAGGATCTCAGAAAGTCTAAATCATATGGATTATGGAGGTTGAGCTGTATCTACACATTAGTCTTCCCCTTCCCCAAAGCATTGGGTTTTTTCAAAAGAATATTCACATTCATTACCAAGTAAATTTCCCAACAACTGGGTTTCAGGAAAAGACAGGTCTCAAAGCCTTTATCTCATGGCCTTCTCTTTATTGTTTTCTTTACACTGGGATGTTCATACTTCACTAAGGCCAGCCATTTACCCTGGTCTCATTGGAGCTGTGGTTACAGTCTTCAAATAATGGCTGGCAAGAGTAAGCATCCATTTTACCTTCAAAATAAAATCCTACAAATTATGGCTAAAATACAAAGTGTACCTGCCAAAGAAAAGAACTCACGGAAAATTTTAGTATAGCAAAGGGTGGTCAATACCTTCTAAGAACTAATTCTTGGGTTGTACAAGTTTCCAATATTAGTTACTTATGAGTTCTGTGCACTGAGCTTGAGAACTTTGGTGTATTCTATTTATACTTAGATAATGAAAGCAAATTTTAAAAATACACAGATATGTATTCTCATCTATAAATGTGGTTAAGTTTCAGCCTGTATGAAGTTGTCCATGAATTTCATATACATCTCATATCCATCATCTTGATCTGAGCTGTCCTTCATCTGATCAGAAACGAATCCTTGTCCCTTAGCTTCTATTTGAATTCTTAGTTAAGGTTTGCTGTTTTCCTCTGAAGTTGTCACTCCCTAGCTTCAATGTGATTAATTTGTAATTAATGTTATTAACACATTCTAGTATCTTTCACCTTCAAATGCAAAGTACTCCCTAAACTTTTTTTTGTTTTGCCTTTTATAACTTTTTCCAATGGCTGCCCCATTCCTCTGCTTTGTTTGGTAGCAAAGGTCTTCAACAAATTTATTTGCTTAATTCATTTTCTCATTTGCCAGCCTCTCTTTTTTCCCTCACTCCTACTGTTGTTGAAGCCGATCTTTAAAGGTCGCTAACAATCTCCATCATGCCAGTTTCAAAGGTCAAGTCACCAGCTCTCTTTGGAATTACAATGTCAGCAGCTTTTCAGTATTATACACTTGCAATGCTTTTTAAAAATTTTCCTCACTTGGCATCAAGGTCGCCTGCCGTCTCCTTTCCTCCATCATCTCTGTCATCTCTGCAGGTTCCTTTTTCTTCTTTTCTTTCTTGTTTCTCCTTGAAAGATTTTGCAGAGTTGTGGCCATCCCCTCTTTCTATTTAGAGTTTGTTCTTGGAGTCTGTATCCAAGTCCAGAGCCTCGCAGACATAGTTTGTAAGTGACTTACAGCAACATGAATGCTGACATTTTCTGTTGATTTCTAAGTTAATATCTCCCATTGACATCTAATAATCATATCACACTTACCATGTCTAAAACGAAAATTCAAAACCATTGTGTTTCAAAATTCTTCTCCTCCTCCTCTTCATGTCAATAAATTGTGACACCAGGCACTCAACTATTCTTCTATTTTCCTTGTGTTGCACTGACAATCTATGAGTATGTTTTATCAATTAAACCTTCACAATTCAGGACCAATATGACCACTTTTAACCGCCTTTCTATTTGCTCCTACCTCATTCAAGATCTTAAGAACACTTACATTGTTAAAATAACCTTCTGACCAGTGCCTCTTACACATAAATATTCTCGCTACAGGAGCTGGTACAACTGTTGTAGGTTGAATTCTGTCCCTGCAACACATATTACAAGGATAACCTCCTACTATTTCTGAATGTAGCTGTATTTGGAGATAAAGTGATCATCGAAGTAACAAAATTGAGTTCTCCAGTGTGCTCCTTAAAAGAAATAGTGCCTGTAGAGAAAGTATGTGTAGACTCAAAGGCACACAAAAGAAAGGCCATGTAAAGACTTAGGGAGAAGAGAGCCACCTACTGCTGAGGCAGAAGTCCCTAGCAGCATACAGTCAGATCTGCTTCCAGAACTGTGCAAACATTTCCATCCCTGAAGATCCTGGTTGGTGGCACTTCAACATTACATCCTCACCCCACAAACACAATAATCTCTCACCAGCATAAATCATACCATTTCACTCCATGGTACAAACTTCCAATAGTTCTTAGTATTGCCACAAATTATACTAACTCTTTCATCCATTTCAACCATTCCTTAGCCTATCTTGTTTGATGGTATTATTTTTCTTCAAACATTCCTCATTCATCTTCAGTTATATTGTCCCTTTGTTACTTCTAGAACATTTCAGCCTCAAGAGCCTTGTTTTTCTTTTTCTTTCTCTCCTTCCTTCTTTCCTTCCTTCCTTTCTTTCTTTTTCTTCCTTCCTTTCTTCTTTCTTTCTCCTTCCTTCCTTCCTTCCTTCCTTCCCTCCTTCCTTCCTTTCTTTCTCTCTCTTTCTTCTTTCTTTCTTTCTTTCTTTCTCTTTCTCTTTCTTTCTCTCTCTCTTTCTTTCTTTCTTTCTTTCTTCTTTCTTTCTTTCTTTCTTTCTTTCTTTCTTTCTTTCTTTCTTTCTTTTTCTTTCTTTCTTTCTTTCTTTCTTTCTTTCTTTCTTTCTTTCTTTCTTTCTTGTTCTGTGAAACCTCAAGTTACTGGCTTCTATGGAGCTTTCACTTTGCATAATTTTGGGACTCTCATATCTTCAGAGACCTACTTTGTCAATCATTTCTAAAACAAATTTCCCCAACATGATCTCCTTATCATTTTGTTCTGATGTTTGTGTCTTCATATATCTCATCTCTGTCTGAAATAATCTGTTTCTTTTGTCTATCCATTTCAGTAGAAAGTATAATCTGTAATGTTTCTTTTCTTTTCTTACTTATTCTTTCTACAAACATACGACCTTACAAAACTGTGTGTGAAATTATTTTGCCATTATCTTGAACTGGCCACTTAGTAAGAGGTAGTTGAACTAATGAACTTCTTTGCATTTAGGTCTTGTTCTTGTGCATTGCTTATGAGCTTTTTAATCTGTCAAATGTCACATGACAGCAATAGTTCACCTTTGCTACATGCTGACCAATGCTGATCATTGAGCTAAGGACTTAAACAGGTGTTATTCAAAAGGATGGTTAGATTGTGTTACTCCTTGAAGAGATTCACACAGACCTGATTAAAAGAATGAGGTGACATCTTACTATCTCTACTTGTTATAGTTTCTGAGAATGGCCAGATTAAGAAAGGGTGACTGCCATGGGTCCCTTTGTGAACCTTGGGTCCAGCCTTGCATAAGAAAGTCAGTGTAGGGGCTGGGGATATAGCCTAGAGGCAAGAGTGCCTGCCTCGGATACACGAGGCCCTAGGTTCGATTCCCCAGCACCACATATACAGAAAACGGCCAGAAGTGGTGCTGTGGCTCAAGTGGCAGAGTGCTAGCCTTGAGCGGGAAGAAGCCAGGGACAGTGCTCAGGCCCTGAGTCCAAGGCCCAGGACTGGCCAAAAAAAAAAAAATAAAGAAAGTCAGTGTAATGCAAGGATTGGATGACCGATATGCTTGCTCTGACATTTGGCTATTGCTTCTCTGGCCTACTTTACCTGAGCCAGGTTCTCAGCTGAAAGTGACAGGAATTGTGGACAGGTCCCTGACGCTTTTGATGAAGTTTCTCCTGTTTTCACTGAGAATTACTTGATGAGTCACAGTGAAATCATTTATTGAGACCAGATTCTGACTAGACATACCTTCTGGTTTAACAAGACATTCAGATGGTCACTGAAAATTGTAGCTATCATCCTCTTCACCCCAGTGTTTGAATTCTTATCTCTAGATACAAGGACATAAGACAAGAAAAATAGGAATGAGATAATATGAAACCGTAAATAATGCAACAAATAAAAACCCTAGTATTCTCTCTCCTTTACAAGACAGTTTGTACAGCCAATCCCACTTAATATTAATAGATATTAAAAGATAGAATGTCTCAATCTCATTATTATTCCAGAAAGAAGAAAACTGAGATTAGCCTATTTTATTACCAATATAGGTCATGCCCTGTCCAAGAATCCTATCTCTGTTCACGATCAGCCCATAAAATTTCTACAATAGAAATGTTTGGAGAAAACCTTAATGAGTAATGAAAATGTCACACACTTTATAGCAGCCATCTGGAGAGGTCCACATTACTTATTTGCTGTCATTAAAATGTGGAATTGAAGTAAATCCCCAACCCAAGGGAAAAGCCACATTTCAATGTGGGCCCAGCTGCCTGTCCTCCTATCATTCCCTGTCCCAAGATTCATCTCCTCCGGGGTCTGGATCAGTACCTCTCCTCTAAATACCTCCACCATCCCATTCACAGCAAAACTAACAATAGCCTCCGCCACTCCTGCATAACTGTTGAGAACCATTCTCTTTGCAGGGCCCTGTTTTAGAGACAAGGAAGCCACCTCTCAGATTGCATGAAGACTGGCCGACACATTTCCAGTTCTTGCAGAAATGACTAAACCAGAGGTTCATTGGAAGTGAACCATAGTTGTTGGGTATATTCTCAGAGCCTGTGCCAAAACTGATCAGAGTCAGTTTCTCCAGTAAAATGTTTTCCATTCCTATAGACATGTAGTGAGGTATGGGGTCATACTGACAGAGTCTGGAGAACCATGGTGTTTCCTCACAATGAGCAACAGAAATGCACACCTCAGGATTTCACAGTTCTTGGTTACACACCAAAGACACTGTGTCACTCCCACTACAGTGCATCCTGATTATAGAACTCCAAGGTGGTTAATACACTACAGTCTCACACCTAACAAGCAACACTCTTGTTTTTGTAAATCCAAAGCCTCTGCCTTGTCCATGCTCAGAGCACATCCGCCTGAGCTGATGGGGAAGTGGAAGCCACATTTTAAAGAGTGCATTAAAGAGTTCCACTGGTTACTTACTCCTTGCATCCATTGAAACACTTTAGTCTTCTCACACCATGGGAAGCCCTGTTGCGGGGGCTGGGGGTGGTGGTGGAGAGGCTGGGGGAGTGGGTAATTTGTGCTGCTATTGTTCTTCCATGAAACATTAGGTTATTTGTGGACATTATTCCCCATAGTGGGAACAATGTGAGCTATTTTACCACAACTGGCTTGGTTGACCTTGCAGCCAGCAATTTCCTGACTCTCAAACCCAGTGGGCCCAGGCCATTCAGGCAAGCCCCAGGTGGCCCTGGAATAGGAGGCCTGATGGCTGCTAACTAGAACTCATGTCCTTCCAAGCAGAAATCATGAAAGAACGTGTGCCAAGAATCAAGGAAGAGGAGGACAAAGTCTTTCTTCCTGCTCAGTGTTTTCTACAAGGCGACAGTCATTCAGAGAATGCAAATAGGTCATGATAGCTGCTCCACAAAGAGCCTCCAGGGAGACAGGGCCTGTGGTGAGGTGGTGTGGGGGGCACAAAGTTTTGGACAGAGGATCTGCACCTGTCTTGTCACAAGTAGTGATAGGCTGTGTTATACAAAGCTCATTGGGCCAAGTCTCAAAGAAACACAAAGCTGAGTGTGTCCGCCTTGGTTATGAATATTTTCTGTGAAATTTCAGAGATCAAATGAGAAAAAGATATGGAGATATGATATTATATTGGACAATGGAAACAAATATACCAAGCTTTCAGCTCATCAGAATAATAACACAGAAAAAAATTATCCTTATTTCCTTTCACCATTGAGTAAACACAAAACTCAGAAAACATCAGGAAGGCATGAGAAGAGGAGCAATTGAAAATGATGTTTCACTTGGCATTGTACAGAAAGGTCCTTCTTCCTATGGGGAGACAGAGGTGAGAGTGGGATGCACAACAACTAAAAATAAATTAAAGGAAACTTTCAAGGACATGATGGAGCTCGATGAAGAAGAGATAAACTCAGATGACTCTACTTTTGGAAATTATGTTAAGTGAACTTTTACAGCAGGTGTGGCTAAGAAAGTATTGAGTTTTGTTCAGCACTAACACAGGTCCAAGAGCTCTCACGTACAGGAATCTAAAGGTGTGAGTCACAGATTCTTCATGCAAATCACTTAAAATGCTTATGAAAAACATCCTTGAATCCTCTTCCTATGGTACTGACTCACAATCTCTTGGGATGAAACCAAGAGTCTGCATAATAACAGATTTCCTGGGTGCTGTTGACATACAGTGTAGTTAGAGAATTACTCTTTTGATCACTACTTTCACATGGGGTGTTACCTTAGATATCTGGAGCATACTCATTCCTCTATCCTACTCTTGGAGAAAATGATTTATCATTAAATCACTGAGGTTGAGTGATGATATTTGCAAAGGCTTCACAGGACATTCCTCAACTCTTAACAAGTTTAGATCCACTTGTTTAGGTCTCCCTTTTATGTGTGACAGCTAGGACTCTGTCCAGGTAAAATGGCCAGATAAAACACAAGTCAATCAATTAAATGTGAATTTCAGAAAAATAACGAATCTACCTATATCGATGTGCACATTGCAATTATTACATGGAATAGCTTGTGGTAAAAAAAAATCTAACTATTTTGTGCATCTGGCAAACTTAAGTCCAGATGTCACAAACTCCAAAGCCCCTCCCCTTTCAGTTAGTCCATAGTTGTCTCTTTGTCCCATTTAAAGGATAGTTGAAATTTGGATAGGATACCCTTATTTCTAAAAAGATCATACAGACATCTAATAAACATCAATTAATAGAACTGTACAAGTGCTGCTGAAAACATAATATGAGGTGAAAATATCTGGATAAACTAATGATATGAGGTTCGTTGTGTTTTGTTTTGGATGGTACAAAAATAATCACAAATGTGGTAGATTAAAGTAATAAAATACTTAGTATGTTTGAGTTATGTTTCAAACACTCTCCAGGGACTCAGTGAACTGAAACCATGGCATCTCTGCAGGCTCTGGAGAAAATATTGTTTTCTTGCCTCTTAGTCATCTAGAGACTAGCCACATCCCTGGACTCAGGGCCGCCTTTCTCCACCTTCAAAGCAAGTGGGGCTACAACTCTTTGACTATCCCAGTACAGTCTCCTTCTGAAAACAGCTGGGAAAATTGGTCCCCTTAGATATTTGGCCCACCTGCACAATTCAGGACTATCTCCTCACCTCAAGGTCTGACTTTCTTCACACATTCAGAGCCAGCCACTGATTCATGTTGGAACTCTACAGATTTCAGGAACTAGAGTGTCGTTCTCTCTCTGCTTGCGGGATGGAGGACATTCTTTTAGTGATTGCATCCCCTAAGTTATTTGGAAGTCAATTGTAATGAAATTGTCTGAAAGTAAAGCAAGTTATATAGCAGGATTTTAAGTATTGTTATAAAAGTACTGTGCTTCTCTCAACATCGATTGCTAAATTTGAAAAATTTTAGCAGAATCAGTGGGAAACTGGAATGGGAGAATGATAAGAGATCGAAAGAGTGAATGATGAACCATTTACTTAAACATAGCTTATCCCATTTCAGGGATTAGTCTAAGCATTTCAGATCTTCAACCCTGCCATTCACACGCGGCAGTGCAGTATACCCAGTGGTCGTGTTATTATGCTCTTTTTAAAGATGGGAAATGAGGCCTGGACACACCTATAGCTTACTCATATCTCGCAGTTTATTCTCTTCCACACACACATTCACAAGATTCCAAGTAATGAAGGAACAACACTTAAAAATCTGTTCAATACTTAGTGAGAGAAAAACGTGAACATGCGAAAGCTGTTACCAATCACTCTACTTTTCACATTACTATGATTTTTATAAGATTCAGGAAAAAAAAACCCACAAAGTTCCCAAGTGTTGATGACATGTATCCTTAGTTGTTGATTTCAAAAGATGTCCTTACAAATGACCACTTAAATCTTGATCTCTTTGTTTAAATGGCTATTGCCTCCGTGAAGTTTTTTAATTAGCATCTAATAATTGTAGGTCAATAGAAATTCTTCAAAACCATTTGGTAAAGGAAATGTAATGTGGGGGAAAAGGCTACATCTTGGTTTAATATGTCCATTTAAGTAGATGTAGGATGTAGTTTAAGGTAGCATACTACTATCTCGTGGGATCAGAAACATCTATCTTAAAACTCAATCAGGGGGGCTGGGGACATAGCCTAGTGGCCAGAGTGCCTGCCTCAGATACACGAGGCCCTAGGTTCGATTCCCCAGCACCACATATACAGAAAAAATGGCCAGAAGCGGCGCTGTGGCTCAAGAGGCAGAGTGCTAGCCTTGAGCGGGAAGAAGCCAGGGACAGTGCTCAGGCCCTGAGTCCAAGGCCCAGGACTGGCAAAAAAAAAAAACAACAAAAAACAAACTCAATCAGGGTAGTGTGAGGTGCAGTTACCACCCATGATCAAAGCCACAGACTGCTTGAGACCCGGGTTTCAGATGGCTGTGACTACACTGCAAACAGAGGCTGGGACTTTCTGCCTTATGGAGGCTGATTCTGTCTGGAGAGATGGAAAAGCTAAAGCCCAATGTTAGCCCAGACTTTGACCTAGGAGACCCAGGAGAACTCAGTGAAGACATGACCCTCCGCAGCCTTCTCTTCAAGTGCAGTACCCATCTCCAATGCCAATTCATGTCTTTAGCTGTTCCACGTCATGCACATAGGTAAGCCACTGAGAATACCTTTCAGAACACATGTTCCTGATGAAAGACACACTCTGTACTGACACAGTCATTGGCTAGAAACTGATGAGAATAATTAAAGACAGAACACTCTATCCCACCTCAAGGTCTGTTCCCTCAGGTTCTCTTCATTAGGAGAGAATTATTTACAATTCATTCAGATGAAGAAAATGCAAAGTTGCTTCCCATTCTGCTTTACTGATTAGTTTGTGAGTATTCTGTGCATTCCGCATGCCTTCTGGATTTGTGGTCCATCATGTTTCCTCTAAAAGGTATCCTGCCAGATTGTCCCTTGTGAATCATGACCAATGAACACTCACTGGTTTTCAGCTGGGTTTGTCTAATGGAATACACCAGCAGGAAAGCTGATATATGCATAGTGTAATTCTACGATTCTAGCAGAATGAATGGCATTGCTCCATTGGTAAGGACATGGAAAGACTTGGAAAAATTCATACTAAGTGAAATCAGCCAAACTCAAGTGAGTGATAAGGTATGGAATGCTGTATCTACTTTGAATTTGCATGTGTTTGTGACATTTGAGGAAAGATGGTGTACTGGTGGAAAGCAGCCATAAAAACATGGGAAGGACAACCATCCTGGAAGAGGGAGAAGAATATGTAAAATGTCCCCCCGAACAGCATTACCCCTGTGTCCACAGAATAGTAAACAGCCAGGAAAATAAGGGAAAGGATGGTGGAGGTCAGAGAAGTTAGGAGGCCAATTCCCTTCATGGAAGGAGATACAGGGGAGTCTAGGGGGCTTGATTGTTATCTTTCATAAGCTATGAAGTCATCATGCTATAGAATAAATTGACCTGATTCCCTTTTTGGGAATCACTCTTCTTCCCAAGAGATATTCCTGGTTTTTCTGTGAAATCAAGTGATTCCCAATTATTGAGTCATCCAATTATTTGACTAGAGAACACAGTATCTTGAGTCACAGAGTGGAACTGGTGAGGAATGGTCTGATTCTGGACACATGAAAAAAGGAACCAACAAGATGTTTTAGTAGATTGCATGGTTTGAGTTGGCAGAAATGGGGTGTGGTGTGGGGAGTCAGTTTTCAAAGTGTCTCTTCAGCCTCCAAGTGGAGATGTCAAATAGCAGTTTGCAGGCTGGGGATATGGCCTAGTGGCAAGAGTGCTTGCCTCATATACATGAGGCCCTGGGTTCAATTCCCCAGCACCACATATACAGAAAATGGCCAGAAGTGGCGCTGTGGCACAAGTGGCAGAGTGCTAGCCTTGAGCAAAAAGAAGCCAGGGACAGTGCTCAGGTACAGAGTCCAAGGCCTAGGACTGGCCAAAAAAAATAAAAAGCAGTTGGACCTTCAAGTCAGTGTCCAAGGGAGAGTCTGGGTAGAGATGAGCAACTGAGACTTGTGAGCAGAAGGACTGTACATGACACCATGTATTTGGGATATTGTGCCTGGAAAACAAGTCTTTGTGAAGGTATTAAGGATGAGGAAGAATAAAGAAACAATTGCATGAAGCAAACTGGGAAACAAACCAGGAGGGATGCATGGTCCAGGAAGCCAAATAAGGAAGTGATTGCCAGAAAGGAGAGATTTTTGTGCCAAGATCAGGTGGAAAAAACACAAGATAGATGGAAGAATTATGTCATAAGTGAAGTAGAACATGGAAGTCTTGAGTGAATGAATCCAGGAGAAAATTGTTTGAGAAGGGGTTTTGAGAATGTAACTGCAATCGAGGACAAAAATTGCAGTGATCACTGGAGGTTAAGATGAAGAATCAAGGGCTGGGGATATAGCCTAGTGGCAAGAGTGCCTGCCTCGGATACACGAGGCCCTAGGTTCGATTCCCCAGCACCACATATACAGAAAACGGCCAGAAGCGGCGCTGTGGCTCAAGTGGCAGAGTGCTAGCCTTGAGCGGGAAGAAGCCAGGGACAGTGCTCAGGCCCTGAGTCCAAGGCCCAGGACTGGCCAAAAAAAAAAAAAAAAGATGAAGAATCAAGGAAGGTTTTTTCCTAGTGGAAAAATACTTCATGTGCAATTTTAATCTGATCCAGAATGAAAGGGGAAATTAATGGTGGAGGAAAGAAATGGTTCAATTGCTGGCTGTGTTCTTGAATAGACAGGATGAGACATTAAGATGGGAGGACAGAGAACTTGGCTCATTGAACTTGGTCCCAGGAAAATAACAGTTGAATTATTTAGAGCCTTCTCAGCAGATTAATGTCAGTCAATGATAAAAGATGATTCATATCCATTTTTTATATATGTTCAGCTATTCATGAAATTTTTTGCAGAGCTAGGTTTCCATTTGCCTAAGAGGAAGTGAAATATGCAGATACATGATTAAACACTGCAAGGGAAACTTGAAGGTAAGAAAGCTGTGATTGTGTTTGAAGAGAGTCATCAAATTAGGAAGCTCTTTTAAAATTTTGGGAAACAACTTGTGTTTCTTTTTTCATTTCTTTATTGTTAAAGTGATGTATTGAGGGGTTAAAGTTTCATATGTAAGGCAGTGAGTACATTTCTTATCCACCTTGTTACCTCCTTTCTCATTTCCCCCCCTCCCAGTCTCCCTCTCTCCCCATGCATTGTACAGTTGGTTTATACCATATAGTTTTGTAAGTATTGCTGTTGCATTGGATTGTCTTTTTATCTTTTGTCCCTCGATTTTGGTATTTCCTTTCCCTTCCCTATTCCAATACACATATGTACAGTATCAAGGGTACTAAAATCAGTTACAGTGATATCAGGGATAAAACCATTGGAAAGAAAGACAAAAGAAAAAGGGCATAATTTCACATAGCATGTTGAAAATAACAACAACGAGATACCACTTGTTTCCATAACTTGGAGTTTATTTCGCTTAGCATCATCTTATTTGTTCATTTAAGGCTAATAGGTATTGAATAGAACCTAGAAAAGGAAGTTAATGAAATAGGCAATTTCTGTAACAGAATATTAGCAGAGAACTTCCCAAATATCCAGAAGGATAGGCCCATCCAGATACAAGAAGCTTTTAGAACCCCAATCAGACAAGACCAGAACAGGACATAGAGACCAAGAAAAGAATCCTTAAAGCTGCCAGGGAGAATAGAACAATCTCATATAAAGGAAAACCAATCAGAATTACTCCAGACTTCTCAGCAGAGAACATGAAAGCCAGGAGAGCCTGGAATGTGCTATGCCATACCCCCCCCCCAAAAAAAAAACAACTACCAATCAAGAATACTGTATCTAGCTAAGCTCTCATTCATAGCCGAAAGTTAAATAAAAACCTTCCAGAGAAAGGAAAGAATCCTTAAAGCTGTTACGGAGAAGAAAACTATCACATATAAAGGAAAAGCAATCAGAATAACTCCAGACTTCTCAGCAGAGACCATGAAAGCAAGGAGAGCCTGGAATGAAGTGTACCAAACACTAAATAAAAATAACTACCAACCAAGAATACTGTACCCAGCCAAACTCTCATTCATAGCCGAAGGTTAAATAAAAGTCTACCACAGTAAGGAAAAAGTGAAACAATATATCTCCACCAAACCAGGTTTACAGAAAATCCTCAAAAATGTACAATACAGGGAAAATAATCAAGATCCCAATACAAACAGAGAAATGAACCCTAAATAGTAAACATCAGATCAAGAAATGGGAAGACACAGCTTTTAACAAGATAGTGATAATGAAAGAAACAAACGATCATCTCTCAATCCTAACTCTCAGTATTAATGGACTTAATTCTCCAATCAAACGACATAGGCTCATAAGTTGGATCAAAAATCAAGATCCATCTTTCTGCTGCCTCCAAGAGACACATCTATCCAGCAAAAGTAAACATCTTCCAAAAGTGAAAGGCTGGAATCAAATCTATCAAGCAAATGGCCCCCATAAGCAGGCTGAAGTTGAAATCCTAGTATCAGACAATATTGACTTCAAATTAAAAAAAGGTAAGAAGAGACAAAGAAGGCTACTACATTCTAGTAAAGGATCTATCCTACAAGAAGATATAACCATTCTAAATATCTATACACCAAATGCAGGAGCACCCAACTTCATCAAACAAACACTACTGACTCTAAAAACACTCATAGACCCAAACACATTGAGAGTTGGGGATTTTAACACTCGACTATCACCTCTGCACAGATCAACAAGCCAAAAACTGAACTAAGAAACCACAGAACTAAATAATTGCATAGACCAACTAGACTTAACCAATATCTACAGAATATTCCACCCAGCAACAACAGAATACACATTCTTCTCCGCAGCACATGGAATATTCTCCAAAATAGATCACATCTTAGGGCACAAAGAAAATTTGTACAAATTCAGAAGTATCAAAAACATTCCCTGCATTCTCTCAGAACACAATGGAATAAAATTAGAGCTCTACTCAAACAGACACCACAGAAAATCCTACAATTCAAGGAGAGTAAACAACATATTGCTGAATCATCAGTGGGTCATTGAAGAAATTAAAACGGAAATTCAAATGTTTATGGACTTCAACCAAGTTGAGGACACAAAGTACCAGCTACTTTGGGACAAAGCAAAGGCAGTACTCAGAGGAAAATGTATATCTCTGAGTACATACATCAACAAACTGGAGAAACAGCAACTCAATAATTTAAGGAAGCACCTTAATTTTCTGGAGAGAGAACAGCAAGCCAAACCCCTAGTTAATAGACGGAAGCAAATAATTAAAATCACATCAGAAGTAAATCAATTAGAGAAGAAAAAAACCATCGAAAGAATCAACAATACAAAGAGTTGATTCTTTGAAAAGATCAACAAGATAGACACACCCCTGGCAAACCTGACCAAAAAACGAAGGCAGCACACTCAAATAAACAAGATAAGAGATGAAACAGGTAACACCGCCACAGAAATAACTGAAATTCAGAAAATAATAAGGGACTATTTTGCAAACCTTTATGCCAACAAATTCGGGAACTTGGAAGTAATGGATGATTTCCTAGAAAAAATTCACATCCCCAAACTCAACCATGAAGATTTAAACCTTCTAAACAGACCCATATCCAGTATTGAAATAGAAACGGCAATACATGATCTCCCATCCAAGAAAAGCCCAGGTTCAGACGGATTCACTGCAGAATTCTACAAGGCCTTCAAAACAGAACTCACACCAAAATTTCTCAAACTCTACAATGAAATTGAAAGAGAACGTTCACTACCAGACTCATTCTATGAAGCCAGTATAACCCTCATCCCAAAACCAGGCAGGGACTCATTTCGGGAAGAGGCCTACAGAGTGATTTCCCTGATGAACGTAGATGCCAAAATTCTCAACAAAATTCTGGCCAATCGACTTCAACAGGTCATCAAAAAAATCATACACCATGATCAAACTGGATTCATCCCAGGGATGCAAAGTTGGTTTAATATACGCAAGTCAATTAATGTAATCCATCACATCAACCGGAGCAAGGTAAAGAACCACATGGTTTTATCTCTGGATGCGGAAAAGGCGTTTGATAAAATCCAGCCCCTATTTATGCTAAAAGCCCTGGAAAAACTGGGATTCCAGGGAACATTCCTGAATATAATCAAGACAGTTTATGACAAACCAACAGCAAGCATAACTCTAAATGGTGAAAACCTAAAGCCATTCCCTTTAAAATCAGGAACAAGGCAGGGATGTCCACTCTCTCCCCTGCTCTTCAACATAGTACTAGAATTCCTAGCCAGAGCAATTAGGCAAGAAGAAAATATAAAGGGGATCCAAATAGGAAAAGATGAAGTTAAACTTTCTCTCTTTGCAGATGACATGATCCTATACCTAAAGAATCCCATAGACTCTACCCCCAAGCTACTAGAGCCGAACCAAAACTTTGGCAAAGTTGCAGGATATAAAATAAACCCTCAAAAATCAATAGCCTTTCTCTATGCTAACCACCCGAAGACCAAGGCTGAAATATGGAAAGTAACTACTTTTGCAATAGCCCCCCAAAACATAAAATACCTAGGAATGACCTTAACCAAAGAAGTGAAAGACCTCTTTGATGAGAACTTTAAAAGCTTGAAAAACAAAATTAAGTCAGAACTAAGGAAATGGAAAAACCTGCCATGCCCCTGGATTGGGAGAATTAATATAATCAAAATGGCAATATTGCCAAAGGCTATCTACAAATTCAATGCAATACCCATTAATATCCCAACACCATTTTTTAACGAAGTAGAGGAAGCAATCCAGAAATTCATATGGAACAATAAAAGACCTAGAATAGCAAAAACAATCCTAAGCAGAAAGAACAGTGCTGGAGGAATTACAATACCCAACTTCAAGCTGTATTATAAAGCTATACTAATAAAAACAGCTTGGTATTGGCACCGGAACACGCCTGAAGACCAATGGAACAGAATTGAAGACCCAGAAATGTACCGACAGAATTACGCCTACTTAATCTTTGATAAAGGAGCTAAAACAATAGAATGGAAGAAAGATAGCCTCTTTAACAAGTGGTGCTGGCAAAACTGGCTCAACACATGCAACAAACTAAAACTAGATCCTTATATATCACCCTGCACCAAAATCAATTCCAAATGGATTAAAGACCTTGAAATCAAAACCAACACCCTGAAAACACTAAAGTAAGGAGTAGGAGAAACACTTGGGCTCCTTGGCGCAGGATGGAACTTCCTTAACAAAGACCCAGAAAGGCTACAAATCAAAGAAAGCTTGGACAAATGGGACTGCATCAAACTGCAGAGCTTCTGCCTGGCAAAGGACATAGTTCCCAAGATAAACAGAAAGCCCACAGACTGGGAGAAGATCTTTACCGGATATTCAACAGACAAAGACCTCATACCTAAAATATATGCAGAACTAAAAAAATTACCTTCCTCCAAAACAAAACCGCAAAGAACCAATAGCCCCCTCATCAAGTGGTCTAAAGACTTACAAAGAGACTTCTCTGATGAGGAAATGAGAATGGCCAAGAGACAAATGAAAAAATGTTCTACATCACTGGCCATAAAAGAAATGCAGATCAAAACAACATTGAGATTCCATCTCACCCCAGTAAGAATGTCATATATCAAGAAAACTAACAATAACAATTGTTGGAGGGGATGTGGCCAAAAGGGAACCCTACTTCATTGTTGGTGGGAATGTAAACTGGTTCAGCCACTCTGGTAAGCAGTATGGAGATTCCTCAGAAGGCTAAATATAGAACTCCCCTATGACCCAGCAGCCCCACTTTTGGGTATTTATCCAAAAGACCACAAACGAAATCACAGTAATGCCACCCAGCACAACAGTGTCATTGCAGCACAATTTGTCATTGCTAAAATATGGAACCAACCCAGATGCCCCTCAGTAGACGAAGGATCAGGAAAATGTGGCACATATACCCAATGGAATTCTATGCTTCTATCAGAAAGAATGACATTGCCCCATTTGTAAGGAAATGGAAGGACTTGGAAAGTTTCCAATAGGACTTTGTGGATGTCCTCCCCCCTTCCAAAGCCTGCCTACTCCTGACCTGTAACTTGTTCCTCTCTCCACTTTTAAATGTGCAGTGTGCTGTTTTATGACCATGCTTCTTGCAGAGCAGAATGCCTTTGAGATTTTCCATGTGGTTTGCATATCCATGGCTTGCTGTCTTCCATACTGAGCAACATCCTGTTATGATGTACTCAGTCTGTCTATTCCCCTATGGAGGAGCACTTGGCTTGTTTCGAGTTTAAGAAGACTACACTCAGTCCACATACCATTTACATATGTGCTCTTTTGTGATAATAGAACTTCATTTGATGTTAGCAAATTCTATGGAATAAGAGCTTATCCCATGGCAAGAGCATGTCACATTTTATGGGAACCCGCTCCATAGTCTTCCAAAGGAGCTGTGCCATTGCACTCTTGCAGAGAGCCTACAACCATCTGTGAAAAAGGTTCTGGAGAACATTTGTCCTAATGACTGGTAACACTGACTATGGTACTTCGACATACAATGATTTTTTTCCATGTTAAATGTCTCAATATTATAAATTATGTATCACTTCTTTTTAAAATTTTTATTGTCAAACTGATATACAGAGCAATTACAGTTTCATACCTCAGGCATTGGATACATTTCTTGTATTGTTGGTTACCTCCTCCCTCATTATCCCCTCTCTCTCCCCCTTTCCCTTTCCCCCGATGAGTTGTTCAGTAGATTTACACTAAAGAGTTTTGCAAGTATTGCTTTTGTAATCATTTGTCATTTTTGCTCTGTGTCTCTCGATTTTGGTATTCCCCTTCAGTTCCCTAGTTCTAATACCTGTACACACGGTTTTCAATGTAATCAGATAAGATACAGACATAGTGCAGGTACAACCACAGAAAGGGGATACAAGAGGATCATCAACAATAGAAGCTACGGTTTCACATCACATGTTGAAAGTAATTACAACTGTGATATAACAGTCATTTCCATAACATGGAGTTCATTTCACTTAGCATCATCTTATGTGTTCATAAGGGTATAGCTATTGGGTTATTGTGATCCTCTGCTATGACTTGCCTAAACCTGTACTAATTATTCCCAATAAGGGAGACCATAGAGTCCATGTTTCTTTGGGTCTGTCTCACTTCACTTAGTATGAATTTTTCCAAGTCCTTCCATTTCCTTACGAATGGGGCAATGTCATTCTTTCTGATAAAGGCATAAAATTCCATTGTGTATATGTACCACATTTTCCTGATGTATTTGTCTACTGAGGGGCATCTGGGTTTGTTCCAAATTCTAGCTATGACAAATTGTGCTACGATGAACTTTGTTGTGCTGGTGGCTTTAGTGTGTTCTTGTTTGTGATCTTTTGGGTAGATGCCCAAAAGTGGGGCTGCTGGGTCATAGGGGAGCTCTATGCTTAGCCTTCTGAGGAATCTCCATACCGCTTTCCAGAGTGGCTGAACCAGTTTACATTCTCACCAACAATGAAGTAGGGTTCCCTTTTGGCCACATCTACTCCAACATTTGTCATTGTTAGTTTTCTTGATATAGGACTTTCTTACTGGGGTGAGATGGAATCTCAATGTTGTTTTGATTTGCATTTCTTTTATGGCCAATGATGTAGAGCACTTTTTCATGTGTCTCTTGGCCATTCTCATTTCCTCATCAGAGAAGTCTCCATTTAAGTCTTTAGCCCAATTTTTGAGGGTGCTATTGGATCTTTGCGGTTTTGATTTGAAAAAATATAATTTCTTTAGTTATGCATGTATTTTAGATATGAGGCCTTTGTTCGTTGTATAGCCGGTAATGATCTTTTCCCAATCTGTGGGCTTTCTGTTTATCTTGCGAGCTAGGTCTTTAGCCCTGCAGAAGCTCTGCAGTTTGATGCAGTCCCATTTGTCCATCCTTTCCTTGATTTGACGCATTTCTGGGTCTTTGTTAAGGAAGTTCCATCCTATACCAAGGAGCCCAAGGGTTTCTCCTACTCCTTCCTTAAGTGTTTTCAGGGTATCTGTTTTAATTTTGAGGTGTTTGATGCGTTTGGGATTGATTTTGGTGCAGGGTGATATATAAGAATCTAGTTTTAGTTTGTTGCATGTGTTGAACCCGTTTTGCCAGCACCATTTGTTAAAGAGGCTGTCTTTATTCCTTCCTATTTTCTTAGCTCCTTTATCAAAGATTAAGTAGGCATGGTTTTGTGGGTTCATTTCTGGGTCTTCAATTCTGTTCCATGGGTCTTCAGGCCTGTTCTTGTGCCAATACCAAGCTGTTTTTATTACTATAGCTTTATAATACAGCTTGAGGTTGGATGTTGTAATTCCTCTGGCACTGTTCTTTCTGCTTAGGATTGTTTTTGCTATTCTGGGACTTTTATTGTTCCATATAAATTTCTAGATTGATCCCTCTATTTCATTAAAAAATGTGTTGGGATATTAATGTATTGCACTGAATTTGTAGATAGCTTTGGGCAATATTGCCATTTTGATTACATTAATCCTCCCAATCCAGAAGAATGGGAGGTTTATCCATTTGCTTTGTTCTGGTTCAATTTTGTTTTTCATGTTTTTTAAAGTTCTCATCATAGAGGTCTTTCACTTCTTTTGTTAAGGTTATTCCTAGGTATTTTATGTTTTTTGAGGCTATTGCAAAAGGAGTTGCTTTCCTAATTTCAGCCTCGGCATCGGGTCATTAGCATATAGAAATGCTATTGATTTTTTAGGGTTTATTTTATATCCTGCAATTTTGCCAAAGTTTTGATCAGCTCTAGTAGCTTGGGAGTAGAGTCAAGGGGGTTCTTTAGGGGTAGGATCATGTCATCTGCGAAGTGAGAAAGTTTAACTTCATATTTTCCTATTTGGATCCCCTTTATATTTTCTTCTTGCCTAATTGCTATTGCTAGGAATTCTAGTACTATGTTGAAGAGCAGGGGAGAGAGTGGACATCCCTAACTTGTTCCTGATTTTAAAGGGAATGGCTTTAGCTTTGCACCATTTAGAGTTATGCTTGCTGTTGGTTTGTAATAAACTGCCTTGATTATATTCAGGAATGTTTCCTGAATCCCACTTTTCCCAGTTTTTTATGCTAAAAAGTATAAATGGGTGCTAGATTTTATCGAATGCTTTTTCTGCATCCAGAGATAAAACCAGGCGTGCTGCCTTCGTTTTTTGGTCAGATTTGCCAGAGGTCTGTCTATCTTGTAGACTTTTTCAAAGAACCAACTCTTTGTTTTCTTGATTCTTTCGATGGTTTTCTTTTTGTCTCTAATTGATTTAATTCTGATTTGATTTTAATTATTTGCTTCCGTCTATTGACTTGGGGTTTGGCTAGTTGTTCTCTTTAAAGGAAATTAAGGTGCTTCCTTAAATTATTGAGTTGTTGTTTCTCCAGTTTGTTGGTGTATGCACTCAGATATAAATTTTCCTCTGAATTTTCCTTTGCTGTGTCCCAAATGACTGGTAGTTTGTGTCCTCAACTTCGTTGAACTCCATAAACATTTGAATTTCCATTTTAATTTCTTCAATGACCCACTGATGGTTCAGCAGTGTGTTGTTTACTCTCCATGAATTGTAGGATTTTCTGTGGTGGCTGTTTGAGTTGAGTTGCAATTTTATTCCATTGTGGTCTGAGAGAATGCAGGGAATAGTTGTGATACTTCTGAATTTGTACAAATTTTCTTTGTGCCCTAAGATGTGATCTATTTTGGAGAATATTCCATGTGCTGCGGAGAAGAATGTGTATTCTGTTGTTGCTGGGTGGAATATTCTGTAGATGCTGGTTAAGTCTAGTTGGTCTATGCAATTATTTAGTTCTGTGGTTTCTTAGTTCAGTTTTTGGCGTGTTGATCTGTCCAGAGGTGATAGTGGAGTGTTAAAGTCCCCAACTATCAATGTGTTAGGGTATATGAGTTTTTACAGAGTCAGTAGTGTTTGTTTGATGAAGTTGGGTGCTCCTTCAATTAGTATTTAGATATTTAGATTGGTTATATCTTCCTGTAGGAGAGATCCCTTTACTACTGTGTAGTAACATTCTTTGTCTCTTCTTACCTTTTTTTTATTTGAAGTCAATATTGTCTGATACTAGGATTTCAACTTCAGCCTGCTTATGGAGGCCATTTGCTTGATAGATTTGATTCCAGCCTTTCACTTTTGGAAGATGTTTACTTTTGCTGGATAGATGTGTCTCTTGGAGGTAGCAGAAAGATGGATCTTGATTTTTGATCCAACTTATGAGCCTATGTTGTTTGATTGGAGAATTAAGTCCATTAATGTTGAGAGTTAGGATTGAGAGATGATTGTTTGTTCCTTTCATTATTACTATCTTGTTTAAAGCTGTGTCTTCCCATTTCTTGATCTGATGTTTACTATTTAGGGTTCATTTCTTTGCTTGTATTCGGATCTTGATTATTTTCCCTGTATTGTACATCTTTGAGGATTTTCTGTAAAGCTGGTTTGGTGGAGATACATTGTTTCAGTTTTTCCTTACTGTGGAAGACTTTTATTTGACCTTTGGCTATGAATGAGAGTTTGACTGGGTACAGTATTCTTGGTTGGTAGTTATTTTTATTTAGTGTTTGGTATACCTCATTCCAGGCTCTCCTTGCTTTCATGGTCTCTGCTGAGAAGTCTGGGGTAATTCTGATTGCTTTTCCTTTATATGTGATTGTTTTCTTCTCCCTAACAGCTTTAAGGATTCTTTCCTTGTACTCTACTGATCCTGTTTTGATCACAATGTGTCGGTGGGATGTCCTATTTTGGTCTGGTCGGTTGGGGGTTCCAAATGCTTCTTGTATCTGTATGGGCCTTTCCTTCCTGATATTTGGGAAGTTCTCAGCTAATATTCTGTTAAATATGTTGCCTATCCCTTTAACAACTTTTTCCAAGTTTTCCTCAATACCTATTATCCTTAAATTGGGCTTCCTGCTCGTGTTTGGAATCTCCTGTGGCTATCTGTTTTGTTGATTGGACTGAATTTATATTGATTTTTGATCTTTCTCCATAGAATCTGGGGAATCTTCAGCTCCTGAGATTCGATCCTCTGCTTCAATTAGTTGGGGCTGTAGGGTAGCTACTAGATTTCAAATCTCTTTTCCTTCTGACTGGTCTTTCCTGATTATTTTCATGTCATCTCTTAGGTCTTGCATTGACTTCTTTACTTCATTAATTTGGTTTTGAGTGCTGTCTCTCAATCATTTACCTGGGTATCTATCTTTTCATTTGACTCTTGAAGTTCATTTATCTTTCTATTTGTTGAGGACATGAAATCATCTTTTACTTTATGGAAGGATTGCTGTATTGATTCAAACTTTTCATTTAACATGTTTTTCAGTAGACTTTGTAGAGCATTTTGAGGGTTCTCTTCTATGTCTTTCATTGACTGCTCTGTTTCCTGCTTATTTGGAGTGGGAGAAAAGACTCCATTGTTTTCCATCTTTCTTGGGTTTCTTCTGCCCATTTGGATTGAGAATGCCAATCTACAAGCACCTGTGAACACCATTAGCAGCCCTTACCAAGCACTGTTGTGTAAATCTTTTAAGTTCACAATTATATACAGATACCTTGTATACCTGTTTATAAAATTAGATTTGGTGGTCCTAAAGAATATAATTTCAATATAACAACTGATCCTGCGCCCTGTATTCAGTAGTTACTTATTTTCTGTTATAACCCCATGAGCAATTCTTGTTCTTATATTAAGTTCTTTTAGGACTGGCTTTCTCTATAAACCCCTTTGATTCATTCAGATTAAGCTGGGATACCCTCTATCCAATAACCAGGAGTCAATGGAACCTGGAGGTCCTGGCAGTAAGTCAAAAGGGTAAGTTAGAGGTAGTAAAGTGAATAGAGTAAAATGTATTAGGGTGGTGATGATTTTGGTTTAGTTTCAGTGACGTGGAAATGTGGAGCAGAGTAGAATCAGTAGAAAGAAAAAGGTTAAAATGATAGACAATGGAGAGTTAGCGCAAAAGAGTGGAGGTGTTATTCATAGGAAAGTAATCTTTAAAGAAAGAGAACACAAAGAGAGAAATAAAGAAAAAATACTGGAAGACAGATGCACAAAACAGCAAAAAATTTTTTAAAAGAAAAAATAAAAAGGAAAATAAAAATTTTTTAAGTTTAATAAATGTTTGAAAAGAAAAAAAAATGGAGTCCTCTTTGTTTGGGTGGTCTTTCCCCAGTCTCTGGTTTTCTTGCAATGGTCTGCAGTGTATTTTCCTGATTGACTGGTTTGACTTGCCTTCAGTTTGCAGGTGGTGGATCTTTTCTGACCCTTCTCCCCTGTTGGTGCAATCCTGGGTCTCTGTGGTGTGCACAGCTTGCAGGTAGGCGTTGGGCATCCTCTGTAGATGGCGATGTGAGCAGTCTCAGGAACCGTGGCTCATCTGTCTGCTCTGGGGCCACAGCCTTTAAATCCTGGCTTTGAATAGTCTTTGGACTCAGCAGGGTGGGGCACCTCTAGTCTGGTTTACCCGGCTGAAAGTTTCTTGCCTGGGGGCGGATCCTCCCTCCTGGGCGGGGCAGCCTCCTTGCTGGAGGTGGCTATGGGATTCAGCTCCGTTTCATGCTGGTAATTGGGCTTCCTTTGTGATGGGACCATTTATCTGTCTCGGGAACGGTTTGTTCTCCATTCAGGCTGTTCCATGCCACTGGTAGCTGCTCACCGCTATTGTTTTAAATTTAGAAATTCTGGTGGGCAGGGCAGGGCACCTCTGGCTAAGCCGCAGCCCAGAAGGAGTCTACCTCTTGGGCAGGGGGTGTTCTCCTGGGCAGAGCTGGCTCTCACTGGTCGGTCCCTCTTACCCTTTACAAAGATGGCTCCTTTGTCCTCGCTTTCCCCAGGCCCAGTTTAGTTCCAATCTGGTCTGACCCTATGCCAGTGGCAAAGATGGTGCTTTGCTCTGGCAGTGGGGGAAGGGCTGCTTTCCAGAAGCTGTTCTCTGGGCGCAAGTGAGAATATATTTTGTGGGGTACTCATGCTTTCTCTGCGATTTAAGCCTGTCCATGCTCAGCCGCCATCTGGAGGATTTCTCCCTGGTCTAGGCTGTGTGCTTTTGTGGTGCAGAGTGTGGGTCCCAGTGCCATATGCTGTGCCAGCGGTGGCACTGGCATGGTGGTGGGACGCCGCCCGGAGCTCAAATCTGTGTTTTCAGATGAGCAAAGTCGATTTTTCCTTCCTGGCCAGACTCCCTGTACTGTTAGAACTTACTCTGGCTGTTTTTCTAGGAGTAAAAGTTTCTATGGAGTGAGAAAACTATGAAGTTGGAGGTTGCTCAGCTAGAGCTCTGCTGTTTCTCCGCCATCTTCCCAGAAGTCCCCCAGAAATCGTTTTAACTGTTTCTCTTTAAAACAATGCAATATCCATTTAGACTTTAGGTAATGTCCAAATCCAATTTGAAACTCACCCATTATTACATCATGCTGACAGTTTTTAATCTTGAACATGTTTATACTCACTCATGCACAAGTACTTAAAGAGAAAAAAATGAACATTGGGCCATACATTTGCACTGGCAAGAGTCATTTACCAATCTTAAATTTGCAGGTGATCAGGATTTAAGCAAAAACCAAAACACCAAATACATTTCTGCTGAAGATATATGCAAGGGGGTACCTGGAGCAAGACTCAGCCCACAGACAGCACTTGACTCTAGTCATTATCCTAATTTATTAGAGCATCTTACATATCAATTGACCCTTTATTTACCTTCAGTTGGAAGAACGGCAGTTACCTGAGACTGATCTCTTAGCCCACCAGATGGCCTGACTACCTTAGGCCAAAATTTTTTTTTTTTGGCCAGTCCTGGGGCTTGGACTCAGGGCCTGAGCACTGTCACTGGCTTCTTTTTGCTCAAGGCTAGCACTCTGCCACTTGAGCCACAGCGCCACTTCTGGCCATTGTTTTGTATATGTGGTGCTGGGGAATTGAACCCAGGGCGTCACGTATACGAGGCAAGCACTCTTGCCACTAGGCCATATCCCCAGCCCATCTTAGGCCAGTTTTAACCAGTGGCAATTCACAACTTTAGCTAGATGTTAGTACAATGTCCTCAGGTGCCTGCATACTCCCAGCTGCCTTATTACAGAAGGAGACACAGCACAAAGCTGGCTTTGATTTCCCATATAGAGGCATAAGACTGAACACAACGAGAGACTCAAGACTAAGGCAAACACAGAATGTAGAAAAACATATAACACAAAACAGGACAGAGACACAGACTTACTTCTGGAAGATTTCTAAGTAATGTTTGGATTGCATGTCAGCATTGACACACTGGCTGTCAGCGTGGTGGAAACAACACAGGGCCCTGGAAATTCCCAGGGTGCGTGCTTTTTCTTACCCCAGCCTTTTTGTCCACAAACAAGTAAAAAGGCTTGTGGATATTCTCCTGGCCTTTTGGTAACTTACACATTACTTTACTGCCACTTTGGCTTTCCTTCTATGGCCTCCTTTCACGGGGCTCAAACTCCCTTTCCTTCTCTGTTACCTCAGCCCAAGTGGGTCGATGAGTCAGAAAAAGTTTAATACCTGAGGTTTCTCTGAGAAGAGGGATTCTGTTTTTTCCAGTTGAATAGATAACTAGAGGAGAAGGGAACATGAGTCTCCTGGAAAGACTTCCTCCTCCTCCTCCTCCTCCTCCTTCCTCCTCCTCCTCCTCCTCCTCCTCCTCCCCTCCTCCTCCTCCTCCTCCTCCGGCCTTCAGCTGTTTAGGAAGCATTGGCCATGATTTCAAGGCTAAAACTGTGGTTGAAGTTTTTCCAGGACCCAGGGCCACCCAGTGCTGAGGGTGGGCTATGCGAGCTAGCAGAAAGCAGTCCATTTCCCTGAGAAAACACAATCAACAGATAACTTAGCTCCTTTCCCCCCCCCAAAATACTTAAAATATTGTAAGACCATGTCTAGGGAAGTTCCTCAGTGGATGCCGCTTATCCCATGTCTTCCTGTAAAACACGCCCAATAGCAAGCAAAAGCAGAATCAAGAACAGACACTGATAGCCACAACCATACACAGAACAAGGAACGAGTTCAACATACATGTCCTACACTATGAGGACCTTCAGAAGGGGTCAAGGTGTCTCTTGACCACCCTGTCCTTAGAGAGCCCCTGCATCCAGTGTCTCTCTGTCTCAGGGCCACAGACAGTGCACTTTTCCCATACAGACACAGAAACAGAGACAAAAACAAGTTGGTCGACCAACCTCAGACACACACATCTACACCTCTGGTTGTTTCTTTTCTTCACAGAGGCCTCTCCCCCCCACCCCGAAAGAAAGGTGGTTAAGGACTCTTCCCAGTTAGGGAACCAATGTTATGGAGTTCTAGGGAGGGGGTTTTCTGTCCCTCTAAGAATACACCACTCAGAGTGCCTACAGCAAAAAGATGGGTTTATTGGGGAAGCATAAAGCGAACTGACCATCCAGTGACACAGCACAGACTTGGGAACTGCCACCATGACCCCAAGCAGTCCTCAAATTTGGTTTATAAAGGTAAAAGCATAGCACAGATGTAGGGGGTTGACACAAGAAGTTGAGGAAGAAAGAAAGAAACAAACAAGCAAGCATGACACAGATGTAGGTGGTTGATGCAAAGCGGGGGGGGGGGGAAGGTAGATCAAGCAACAAACAAGTTAAGCAAGCCATTCATAGAAGCAGAATTTGGGGGTCAGGTTGACCTAATAATCAAGATGGAGTGAGCTCTACTCCCCCAACATTTCCTACCATGCTTCCCTAATCAAGATGGAGTCAGCTCTACAATACTCCCAAGTCTGCACTGTGTCCCTGGCCAGTCAGCTCTCACTATTTTGCTCGGAATAAAGCTTGAATTCTTCTGACTTTCATTGTGTGCTGTACTTACTGTATGCATACCCCGACATATCTTAAGGTGAGGGCAGGGGCTAAGTCCTATAGCACCGTGCCCACTCCACTGGGGCATCCAGCACAGAGGGTGTGGTCTGCGCTCCACAAAAGGAAACCCTTCACCAAAACTGGTGAAAATGCTGTCCCTCCAGCCATGGAGACCCCGACCTCCAGGAGACCCCGACCCCAGGAGAGCCGGAACACCAGGAGACCAAACCCCCAGGAAACCTTGACCCCAGTGGATTGTGATCCCCAGACTATGACCCCCATGAGACCCTGAGACCCAGATCATGACGCCCAGAGAACCTGATTCCAATCCCTGAACCCAAGTATACCCTGACCCTGACCCAAGGAGACCCCAACCCAGGAGACCATGAGTCCCAGGAGACCTTGACGCCCAGGAGACCTTGATCCCAGGAGATCCTTACCCCCAGGAGTCCTCAATCCCCAAGTGACCCCCGACCCTAGGAGACCCTGACCCGTGGTGACCCTGACCCCCATCCCTGACCCACAGGAGACCCTAAATCCATGGACACTCCAACACCTAGGAGACCCGACCCCCAGGAAAACCTGACCGCAGGAGACTGACCCCTGGATACCACAACCCTCAGGAGACCATGATTCCAGGAAACCCTGACCAGAGGAGAACCTCACCACCAGGAGACCCTCCCTCCCAGGAGAACCCAACCCCCAGGAGACACTCACACCAGGAAACCCTTATCCCCAGACCCAACCCCCAGGGGACCCTGACCCCAGGAGACCTTGACTTCCAGGAGTCCCTGACTCCTAGGAGACCCTGACCCACAGGAGACACCAACCCACAGGATACCATGACCCACAGGAGTCCCTGACCCCAGGAGACTCTGACCCCAGGAGACCTTGACCCCAGGAGATTCCTACCCCCACGAGACCCCGACCCCCAGGAAACCCTGACCCCAGCAGACCCTGGCCCCCAGGAGACCCTGACCCCCAGGAGACCACAACCCCCAGGATACCATGAACCTCAGGAGACCCTGACCCCAGGAGACCCTGACACCAGGAGACCTTGACCCAAGGAGATCCCAACCCTAGGAGATCACGACACCGAGTAAACACTGACCCCAGGAGACCCAGGCCCCCAGGAGACCATAACCTCTAGGAGACCCTGATCCCCATATTAAATAATGTGTCCCTGAAATGATATCATTTTTTTCATTTGTTTTATCCTGATTTATGTATAAGGAATTAGTTTGAATCAGTTCCCAAAATCACATCTCATCAAACAATGTTCCTCCAGCATTTCTGCCTGAACCATGGCTTGAATGTTACAGAACACTCAAGTATTCTGACTGAAGTTTTAATTAATGACTTGGTATCTGAAATGCTGCCTGGGATAATTCCCTGTGCTGGCTATGGTGAATCCTGCTGTGATGAGCATAGTTGTGCAGGCGGCCTCATGAATCCTGCTATCATGAACATGGTGACCCCATTCCATCATGGTTTATGTTCTGTTGGATCAATGCCTGGGTGTGGAATGGCTGGGCCACAGGGGAGCTCCATGTTTAGTTTTTTGTGGAAGCTCCACACTGCTTTCCAGAGAGGTTGAACAAGTTTACATTACCTCTAGCAGAGTTCCCATTTCCCCACATCCTTACCAGCATGCGTTATTGTTAGTTTTCTTGGTCATGTCCATTATACTTGAGATGTGGTGGAACCTCAGCATACTTTGATTTATACCCAGGGATATTGAGCATTTCTTCATGTGTCCATTGCTCATTTCACTTCTTCTGTTGAGAGGTCTCTATGTCATTAGTCCATTATTAATTAGGTGTTGTGTCTTTTAGGGTGTACATTCTGAAGCTAAACTTCTCCTTAGATCTCAACATATTCTGTGGAAATTTCGGCCAAAGAGACCACCACAGGGTTCAGGCAGAAAAGAGTTTATTGAAGGGGAGAGCAAACTTCCAGGCAGCAAAAGATGGAAGTGTGCAGAGACGGGGGAGAGGGAAGGAGGAAAAGAGGGAGGGGAAAGAAAAGGAGGAAAAGAGGGAAGGGAAAGGGAAGGAGTGAGAGGCTGGCGGCAGGACCAGAGGGAGGTGATCTCAGAGCCCAGGGAACCTATCGAGCGAGGTGTGACCAGGGTGGATCAGTCAATGACCCCAGCAGATAAAGAAGTGACCTTAGAGCCTGGAATCCATTGCTGACTCACAGTGAGGTGATTACTGGCTCCAGGTAGGTGAGGAAGAAGAGGACGGGGCTATTCTCCCCAGCAGGACCTAACATCTGGATATTAGGTCCTTGTCTAATGTATAGCTGGTAAACATATTCTCTCATTCTGTGGGATTTCTATGTAGCTGGTTAACTATTATCCATAAATCTATAAAGTTACATGGTGTAGTGTGCAAATACATGCAGAAAAAATGGCCTCCGTCTGTGCTTCCTGCCTGGTGTTGCCCATAATAAACAACAAAGGGGGGATGTAAGTTTGTAGAATGTCTCCCAACACTGACATCGGATTTGCCCTTGACAAAGTGACTCTGCCCTTGATGATGGTACTTGAGGGGCAGGGGCACCTCCCACCCTAGCACCATGAGGGTATCAAGGTACCCCCTGGGAGACAGTCCAGGACCATTTTCCTTACTCCTTTATGGAACTTGGCCTCGTCGGCTGTGCTCTCAATCAACTCTTTTGTTCCACATGACTTTGTCTGCATGGTCTTTTGGGATATTTTCCTTTCAGTAAAAAGTGAATTAACTGAAGTGTAATCAACTCTATAGAGGCCTCAAACAGTATAATTTGTTTGGAAAAAAATGGGACAAAGCCTAACAAAAGAAGCAGCAGAAAATGGGTACATCCGAGGGTATGGGATGGAACCAAGAAGAAAGGGCTAGAGGAATGAAGGTGAGGAGGGAGGAGAATTCAGTGAAGCATTCCTTCAATATATTAAAAAAATCTAAGAATAGTAGTGGAAGGATTGGGTTGAAGGGGTAACACTGAGCAGGATGTTTTATATTCAAAAATCCCTTTGTTAAATGGTACTTCCTGTGTTCAACGACTTCAGGATAATTTTAAAGGTCTTTTAAAAGGAAAATGAATGAATTAGAGAAAGGCTAGATAGCAAACACTTTCAAACAAAACAGTTTAAAGCTGACTTGGACAGGAAAGTGCTTGATCTCTCGTCTCTAATGAACGACTGAAAATCAAGAGTGGTCCTGTGGTTCTTCTCTACCTGTCTGTGACCTTCCGGTCTTTCCTTCTTTCCATCCAATATTCACTTCTTTCTCTGCTTCCTTTTTTTCTCAGATCCTGCTATTCTTCCTTTTTTTCTAGTCTGCCGCCTTCCTTGCTTTCTCCGTTCCTTCCATTCTTTCTTCAACCTTAACTCTCTGCCTCTTCCCATCATCATTTGTCTGTTTCTGTCTTTCCCTCATGTTCCTTCCTTAATTCCTTCGTTCCTTCCATCCTTCCTTCCTTGCTTCCTTCCTATTGTTTGTTTTGGTGTACCTGCGTAGACATGAGGTGAATACATCTTAAGATTCAAGAGGAGCAAATGAAGTTTGCCTGGATTCCCATAACATTTTTATGAAATCTCAACAATGAGTGCCTTAAAGATGTAGGCCTCCACGCCAAAATGTATGGGGTATGAAGAAATAGTTCTCTTGCTCTCATGGGAGGTGCTTCCTTATTTGACATTAATTCCTATCCCCCCTACATTTTCTCCAAAATTTGGTCTAGGCATTGTTGTCTTTGGAAATGTGTCATTGTTGGGGTTTTGTATTTGTGGCAGCGCTGGGGATTGAAATCTGGGCATAGGTGTGCGATGAGCACACTCTACTACTTAAGTCAAAGATACACTTCTGGAAAGGAAGACAGAGACAAAAAGAGAGAGTGAGAGAGAGTCTGGGAGAAAGAGAGAGAGTGAGAGGGAGAGAGAGGGAGAGGGAGAGAGAGACAGAGAGAAACAAGGAGTGGATGAAGGTGGGAATGTAGGAAGGAAGAAAAGAGGAAGGAAGGTAGGAAAGAAGTGGAGAAGAGAAGAAGATATGGAGGCTAGCAATCAGGTAAGGGACTAAGTAGGTACTAAAAGAAAGGATGAAATTGTAGGAAAGAAGGAAAGGAGTGAAAGGAGAACAAAGAAAGGAAGGGAAGAAGGGAGAAAGGAGGGAAAAGCAAAGGAAGAGAAATAGAAAATGAACAGAGGAGAAAAGAAAGGAAAAGGAATACAAAGGGAAGGAGGAATGAAGGAACAAAGAAATGAAAGAAAACACACAGAGATGGACCATCCCCAAGTCTTTGTTGCTGGGGCCTCTCCTAGCACGTTTCCCCGCCCCAGGGCAGCTCAGCATCATGGGAATGCTTGGAGGGGTTTCAGGATACGGGTGGGTGGGAATTGTTTCTGTTTCAATGTAATTTACATTTCAAAGAGCAGGTGGGGAACACGGCCCTTAATCCTATCACTTTTGTTTAGGAAGCAGGGTTTGACCTCATCCAGAGAGGGACACCCTTTCTAGTTGTACTGGGTGTGGCTCAATAAGCCCAAGAGTAGCTGCTCTCTGATTGGTTAGTGAGCACTCCTGAAGGCGGGGCCTGAGGTATAAAGGTACCCAGAGCTCAAAGAACAGCAGCAGAGTCCTGGAGTGCGCCTGTAGCCAGTGCCTGGCCCTTCTGGGATTCAGAGAGCCCTGCACACCAGATCCGCATTTCATCCAGCAAGATGAGCGCCGGGACCCCACCCTCACTCCAGCAACTCGCCAGGAAAAGTCTGCTGAGCCACCATGCCCTGACCACCTCTGCCCTGGACAATCTGCCGCTGCTGCTGATCCCTTCGCTCTTTGTGGAGGCCTACACTGGGGGCCACAGAGAGGTGCTGAAGGCCATGGTGCAGGCCTGGCCCTTCCCCTGCCTCCCCCTTGGGGACCTGGCACAGCCACCAGACCAAGAAACCTTCAAGGCTGTCCTGGGTGGGCTTGATCTGCTACTGGCCAGAAGGGAGCGCCCCCGTCAGTGGAAACTGCAGGTGCTCGATCTGCAGGGGGAGCACCCAGGGATCTGGACGCTGGGGTACCCTGCCATGGCACAAATCTCCTACCCAAAGGTCCTGCCTGTCAAGCCAAGAGCAAGTCCCTGGACAGAGATGGCTGAAGAGCAGCCCTTGGTGATCGCCATCCACTTGACCATCGACGATGGCACTCAGGATGATCTCCAAGCCTTCCTACTCCACTGGGCCCGGGAGAGGAAAGAACGAGTCCGGCTGTGCTCGAGGGACCTGCAAATTCTGTGTGACTCCAGCTCTGAAATCCAGAAGGCTCTGTCAGTTGTGAGTCTGGACTCTATCCAGGAACTGCTGGTGAGCGAACTGTGGCATGGAGAAACCATGCAAACCTTTGCTCCTTACCTGAGCCAGATGAAGAACCTCCGCAAACTTACTTTCTGCAATATGCGTGGGGACTTCTACACTCCCAGCTCTCCAGATTTCTCTTATTCCTCCCAGTTGGGGGCACAACTGGGGCAGCTGCAGCGTCTTCAGGAGCTGCATATGCAAGAAGTCCTCTTCCTTGGTGGAAAGCTGCCCGCCATCCTCAGGAGTCTGCCACCTTTGCAGGCCTTGTCTCTGAGCACATGTGACCTTCAGGAAGCTGACCTGAGGTTTCTATCCCAGTGTCCCTGCACCATGCAGCTCCAGCACCTGCGGCTGAGGAATTTGTCTATGGACAGCTTCAGTCCTGATCCCCTGAGAGCCCTGTTGGAGCAGGTGGCTGGCACCTTGGAGACCCTGGCCCTGGAGGACTGCAACATCAGTGATGCCCACGTCTCAGCCTTTTTGCCCACCCTGAGCCAGTGCTCGAAGATCAGCTTCTTCAGTTTCTATGGAAACCACATCTTCATGGACACCTTGCAGAGCCTCCTGAGAGTCATTGCCAGGTTGGGCCACTTGAGCGGAGGAATCTATTCTCCCCCTCTAGAGAGCTACGGGTCCACGGGGAACATTGACCCTGACAGTATGACCCAGGTTCTGGCTAGTTTGGCCCAGGCACTGAAAGATGTAGGGACAACCCAGAAGGTCCAGGTCTGTACCGATTTCTGTCATTACTGCAACACTTTCCAATACTACAGCCTGGAGCCGGATGGTTCCTGGGTGTTCACAGAAGAGGGGCCTCATGGCCTTGCTGCTCTGCCTGAGTAGTCGATCTCCTGTCTCTGGGAATTTTTTCTCAGCATCACAACGAATCCGGCGCCTTAAGAGAGTTCTCCACCTGGGCAGATCTCCAATTTCTGTTTGTGCGGAAACGGACGGTTGTCCTGAGCTTTTCAGTTCAACTGTTGGTCTGGAACCCCAGGAACTTCTGTGACTTCTGGGGATACCCGTGTCATGTGCACACTCCATCTGAGTCTGGAATGAATGCCCTGTGGAAAGAACTAGAGCACAATCTTGTTTCTCCAAATGGTTGTGATCAAACTTCCAGATCCTGGGGCCACCACGTGACCGAGTACAGTTCACTGTTACCACCCATCACTTCATTGCAAAAAGAGAGGAAACAAAAAACATGAATATGAAGATGTCATTTCTCAGGATACCACCATCAGAGGAATGTTCCTGCCTAGAATCCTAGCTCCTCAACCAATTAGAAATCCGAGGATCACGGTTCAAAATCAGCCTTGTTTGCAACGTGCATGAGACTCTCATTTAAAACAAACCTCCAGGAAACTAGCAGTGAACGTTGAGAAAACAAGGTAGAGCGCTGGCCTTGAGCAAAAGAGTTTAGGGTCAGTGCTCTAACTCAGGGTAGAAACAAGAATCCACCAAAAAAAAAAAAAGATAGTCATTAAGGCACCGGCTGCTTCTTCATATGGCTAATTGTAACTACTCAGGAGGCTGAGATCTGAGGATCACAGTTCAAAGTCAGCCGAGCAAGATGCTATGAGGTTTGGGTTTATTTTTTTTTTTAAATCTCAAATTAACCACGAAAATCCTGAAAGTGGAGTTTCTGAGTCACATGGTAGAGGGCCAACCTTGAATGGAAAGAGCTGAGGAATAGCCAGAGTCTAGGCCATGAATTAATTTCTCAGTACTCCCACCCACAAAGAAGCCAAGCAGAAAAACTGAAAGAACATGGTTTTATCATTGTAGTTGTTTTCAACATGCGACATGAAATGATGCCCTTTTCCTCTGATCTTTCTTTCCTGTGAGTTTCACCCCTTATATCCTGTTAAATTATTTCAGTACCCTGGATACTGTATATATGTGTGTTGCAAGTTGGAAGGGAAAGGGGATACCAAAACCAAGAGACAAAGGACAAAAAGACAAACCGTGCAGCAGCAATACTTACAAACATATATGATATAAATGAACTGTAGAACTTGTGGGGGGGGGGTCACGAAGAAGGAGGAAATGGGGAGGCAGAAGGCCAGGGGGTGGGGGTGCGGAGGAAGGAAGAGGTAAAAAATACAAATGAGAAAAAGTCTTGCCTTCTTGGAGTTGGAAATCCTTTATTGAATGAATAAATGAAATAATTGAATCAAAGAACACATGGACTTTCTTTTGTGTACATGGTTTATAAGGAGGTAATCTAAAGTAGCTTCACTGAAATGCTCCTTGTCATCTCTCAAATAAGACCATGAACAGCGGGAGGGATTGTCAGCTGGACACAGTGTAAAGGAAGTGTTATGAACCCTCCCAGGCCATGTGAAGGGCACTTCCCACCCGCCCTTCCCTCACAAGTCTGCAGCTCATCCCATACTCCTACACTGATATCCTCAGACACCCACCCTAGCTATGTTTTTGTCACAATGAATCCTCCTCTGGCCACACTTCCCCAGGGCATATATTCCCACGAAATCATAAAAATAATGAAATAACAAAGCACACACAACACACCAGGGCCTGGTGTTGCACACTTGTCATCCCAGCAACTCAAAAGGCTGAGATTTGAGGATCACAGTTAAAAGCCTACCTGGACAGGAAAATGGTTGACACTCTCGTATCCAATGAACCACTGAAAGCCAGAAGTTGTGCTGTGGTTCTTCTTTACCTGTCTGCCAGCTTCCAGCCTTTCCTTCTTTCCTTCCAATCTTCACTTCTTTTGCTGCTACCTTCTTTTTTTATATCCTTCCATGCTTCCTTCTTTCTCTTCTGCCTGCCTTCTTTGCTTTCTCCATTTTTTACTTGCTTTCTTCCACCATAACTCCCTGCCTCCTCCAATCCTCCTTTGTCTGTTTCTGTCTTTCACTCTCTCATGTCCTTCCTTCCTTCCTTCCTTTTTTCTTTCCTCCCTTCCTTCCTCCTTTCCTTCCTGCCTTCTTCCCTCATCCCTTCTTTCCAAAAATATTTCAATTATGATACATATAAGGAAAACACTGCCAGTTAAGATAGGATGCATAAAAATATCACCCTTATGATATTATTCTCACAATTTGGAAGTTTCTTGGGTTTACCAGATAGTCAGGACAGGGGACTTGGCCTGACTATGGGAGACAATGAATTTCTTAAAAAGAGAAAGATTTTTCTCCAGGGGCTGGCAAATAATTTGAGACTCAAGATTTTCAGCTGGGTCATGCCATTTGCCACTATTATCCTAAATTGTGTGTATGTGTGAGTGTGTTTGTGTGTGTATGCACATGCCTATTCTGGAGATGGAACTCAGGACCTAGTCACTGTCTCTGAGAGTTATTAAAAATTAAATTTATTTATTTATTAGGTATATTTAGTACCAAGGAATTGAATCCAATGCTTCATGCATGCTATGTAGTCCTGAGGATCATGGTTCCCAGCCAGCCCAAGCAAGAAAATCCATGAGACTCTACCATCAATGAACCACCAAATAGCCAGAAGTGGAGGTGTGGCTCAAGTGGTAAGAGTGTCAGTCTTAAGCAAATCAGCTAAGGAATAGTGCCCAGACCCCTGAGTTCAAGCTTTAGTAATGGCACACAAGCTAGTGAATTAATGGAAAAAATAAAATGAGGAGATATTCTTATGGGATTCAAGGGAGGCGATTCTATGTCCCTCCAAGAGTCCACCACTCAGAGTCTCAAGTAAAAAGATGGACGTATTGGGGAAGCAAAAAGCAAACTGACTGGCCAGGGATGCAGCACAGACTCGGGAGCTGAAACTACAACAGTGAAAAGTGGGCTGACTGGCCAGTGACACAGGCCAGATTCAGGAGCTTCCACTGTGACCCCAGCAGTCCTTAAATTGGGGTTTATAAATGTAAAACCATAGTACAAATGTAGGGGGTTTACGCAAGGGGTAGAGCAAGCAACAAACAAGTTAAGCAAGCCATTTACAGAAGCAGAATTTTGGGTCAGGTTCACCTGATCTACTCCCCTAACATTTCCTACCATCTTTCCCTAGTCAAGATGGAGTCACCTGTACTCCTTACAATAATATAATACAAGGCATGCTAGTTTTAGAGTCAGAGACCTGGATTCTAAAACTTCGGAGACTGCAGACAAGGCTGCCAGCTCCCTCCTATGCAAAGGCCCACAGCTTCCTCCTATGCAAAAAATATGCATAACATTTACCATACAAGCTGTACTGGGATGTTTATTATAAGCGGCTTGTGTTATGAAAAATAACCATACTTCTGGCTTGAGAAGTGGCACTATGGCTTAAGTAGTAGAGTGCTAGCCTTGAGCAAAAGCTCAGCGACAGAGCCCAGGCCCTGAGTTCAAGCCCCAGGACTGGCACATGCACACAGAAAAAGTTGAATGATTAAAATACTACTAACTTAAGTGCTTCTGGAGGATGCTAAAGTTGATGCCTAACTTATTGATCTGATCATTTTGTTTCTTTATGGATTCTTCACTTCCTAAAGTATCTTCTGATTTTATTAACTTGCTTGATGGGTTATTCAGAAAGATCCTCAGAAAAGGCATGGATGACTTTTTAATGAGAATGAGTAGTGGGTCCTTCCTTCCTTCCTTCCTTCCTTCCTTCCTTCCTTCCTTCCTTCCTTCCTTCCTTCCTTCCTCACTTCCTTCCTCACTTCCTTCCTTTCTTGCCTTCCTGCCTTCCTGCGTGTTTCATGGACTTCCCTGCCCAGGCTGGCTTTGAACTATGATCCTCAGATCTCAGTCTCCTGAGGATCATAGGGACAACAGGCATGTGCCGCCATGCTGGTGAAAAAGTGACTCCTGCTGTTTGTGTTTTTGCACAAGCTGATTTGGGTGGAGCTGCTGCAACATTGGTTCTGGCATGAGCAGGGATATTGAGGGATGAACAAGAAGGGGGCCTCAAGGACCTGAGCCTCAGGTGGGTATGAGCCTTTCCTTTGCTCATGGGCCCTGCTTGGAGTCTGTTCCTGCTTTCACCATCCTGAGGTGGGAACATCAATGATGCATTTGTCTCATGAAAGCTTGTTTTATGACTTTACTTAAAATTTTTTGGGGTTCTTGATTTTATTTTCTTCTTTTAAAATTTATTTTATTTAGTCAGTCACGGGGCTTGAACTCAGGGCCTGGCCACAGCCCCTGAGCCTCTTTGTGGTCAAGGCTAATGCTCTATCACTTGAGCCACAGCACCATTGCTGGTTTTTGAGTGGTTCACTGGAGATAAGAATCCCACAGAGACTTTTCTGCAGGGGCTAGCTTTGAACTGTGACCTTCTAGATCTCAGCCACCTGAGTAGCTAGGATAACAGGCCACCAGTCCCGACTCTTTATGACTATTATTATTTTGTGTGTTCAACTTTGTGATTTGCATCTATAACTAGAGAGAGAGAGAGAGTTTCAGTGTTGTGTGTGTTTGCCTTGGCTTTTTCTTGTTTAGTAGTAGAACCATCATGGAATGTTCTGGGCTCCAAGATTCCAGGGAGTTTTTGAAGAGCCTTCAGAGTTGACAAGCCAAATTCAGAGTGGCCAGTGAATGTGCCGCTCTTTAAAACCAGGTAAGCTTTACTAAAAAATACTAAAAATGTTTATTTAATGTAGGCCTTGAACTCAGGGCCAAGGTGCTGCCTTGAGCGCTTTTGCTGAGGCTAGCACTTTATCACTTGAGCCATAGCACCACTTCCACTTTTCTGGTCATTCATTGGAGATAACAGTCTCACAGACTTTCCTGCCATGGCTGGCTTCGAACTGTGATCCTCAGATCTCAGCCTCCTGCGTAACTAGGACAACAGGCATGAGCCACGATTGCCTGGCTTTTTAAAGTTTTTATTTAATTTTATCCCTTTATTGTCAAAGTGAAGTACAGAGGGGTTACAGTTTCAACCTGGGCCTCCAGCCCTCAGCGCCCTGCACAGACATGAAGCGCTGGCTCTGCGCTCCCATCACCAGCCTTCTGCTGATGGCCCTGCTGTACCCAGGTAAAGCAGAGTGGAGCTGGGCCTGGGTGCCAGCGCCTGTCCTAGGGGACTCTTTGGGTAGCGATGTCTGCAGGGCTGGGTCCTCAAGGCAGCCTTTTCTTTCTTTCTTCCTTCCTTCCTTCCTTCCTTCCTTCCTTCCTTCCTTCCTTCCTTCCTTCCTTCCTTCCTTTCTTTCTTTCTTTCTTTCTTTCTTTCTTTCTTTCTTTCTTTCTTTCTTTCTTTCTTTCTTTCTTTCTTTCTTTCTTTGCCAGTCCTGGGGCTTGGACTCAGGGCCTGAGCACTGTCCCTGGCTTCTTTTTGCTCAAGGCTAGCTAGCACTCTGCCACTTGAGCCACAAAGCCACTTCTGGCCTTTTCTATATGTGAGATATTGAGGATTCGAACCCAGGGCTTCATGTATATGAGGTGAGCACTCTTGCCCTCTATCTTTTATATCTCAGCACCCTGCTTTCCTGTTTTCTTCGGGGACGTCTTCCCCACATATTGCTCATGTCCCACTAGGATCTACTCTGTATTTCCATTCATTAACCAAACGTTAACAGCTCCTCAATCACTCTTTTTGGGCGAGTGGGGTGCTGGTGACGGGTGTTACTTTTTATTCTGGGCCTGGAGCCTCCTGGAAGGCTTCTACACATCCATTTTTCTACTAGGCCCCTTTTTCCTACTCATGGAGTTCTTGCACCCCTTTTATGTGGTGGACTCCCCACCCCGCCTCTTACTCTTGGCTTCCTGGGTTCTAAAGGAGATGGGAGGTACCTGTGTACTGGGCTGCGCATGGACCCCCGAGGTTTGATGCTTAGAGTCGAATCCTGCACCCAGAGATTGCTCCTCACAAGCCACTTATGAGCTCATGTCACTCACTTACCTTTTGATATTAAAGTCACAAAGAAGAGAACAGAAAGCAGTGGGTGGAGCCTCATGGTTGAGGGCCCAGAGGCAGTGGCCAGTGACCCTCAAGGGGCTCTTGGGCTTTTATTCGCTGGGGGTGGGGCTGCACCTCCTCTGGGGCAGTGAAGCTTAAGACACAGAAGGGCAAAGACAACTCTGCTGGAATGCTTCTGAGCTCTGGAGCCCTGAAACCAGGTGAGCAATTAGCCTAATTACAGGAAAGCAGGTGGCTACTTATTTCCTCTTTCTATGCATTCTGGATTTCACCAAGGGTCAGGACCAGGTGCCACTTTTCTTTGTTGTAAAACTTACAAGCGTAGTTTCTTATTTATGTTTTCTTTCCCATTGCATGCTGTAATGAAAGTATTATAATTCAGTGCATGCATACAATGTGTAATGAATGATAAAGTCAGGGTAATCAGGTCTGTCTTGGGAGGGTTCCATTTTTTTTCTAGGATTGTGTGTGTGTGTGTGTGTGTGTGTGTGTGTGTGTGTGAGAGAGAGAGAGAGAGAGGGGTTGGTGCTGGTCCTGGGTCTTGAAATCAGGACCTGGCCACTATCCCTAAGCTTTTGTGCTTAATTAAGGCTACCACTCAAGCCACAGCTCCACTTCCTGCTTTGTGGTAATTTATTAGCAATAGTAGTCTCAAGGACTTTCCTGCCGAGGCTGGCTTTGAACCATGATCCTTGGATCTCAGCCTCCTTTACAGCTAAGATTACAGGTGTGAGCTAATGGGCAGCTGGCACTCTTCCAGGTTTTTTGTTTGTTTGCTTTTTGCCTTACTTTTCAGCTAAGTCTTTAAGTTCAGACTGGCCTTCAGATGTGATCTCCCTGTCTATGCCTTCTCTGTAGTTGGGAATACTGACACATATTAATATGCCAAGCTTATTTGTTGAAATGGAATCTTATTCACTTTTTGCAGGGAGAGGGAAGGGAGAGGGAAGAGGAGCTGAGCTGGCCTTGAACCCCTTTTGTCCCAATCTCTGCTTCCTAAGTAGCCAGGAGAGGCCTGAGACACCATTCCTGGCCTCTGTGCTAAGCTTCTAACCCTTCAACCTAGCAGACAATAACTCCTGATTGCTTCAGTTGGCTAAGGTTGTGACAATTTCTCACAGCAGGTCACATAAAAGCAATGCAGTGGTTTATGCAACGGGAGGAAATGCTCAATAATGGGGACTGGCTACAAAAGCTCCGGGCCCCTGCTCAGACATGGATTTTGATGCAAGCACTGTTGTGTTCAGGACCCAGATCTGTGGTAATGGCTGACATCTGCTTTTTCATTTGGCTTTGGTCAGAGAGGGAAACCCTGTCAGTCTTCCCGGAAGAGGGGTGTGTCTCCTCCTGTGAGTGGTAGAAGGCTTCCGTGTGGCACACACACAGCAGGTGTGGTGAAAGCGCCCCGCCCTGCCCAGCTGGTTTCCAACCCCACCCAGTGGAAGGATGGAATGGGCCTGGAGCCAACCAGTGATGGAGGATAATAGGTGTAACACGAGTTTTACAATAGGGTTTTGTTTATCTTTCTTCACTGCTTATTGAGGAATCAGAAAGAATATTGGTGAGAAAAAGAAAGATGGCGGGGAAGAAAAACATTAAAAATGTCAAGAGGCTTCGGTTACTCCTGGGGGTGGTGTTCTCGATCCTGGGATGCTTGCCAAGTGGCAGGCAGCAGAATCTGTTGTCTAAACACTGTCCAACATACACCTCCGTTTCAATGCAGTATCTTTGGCAGGAGCCATTGGGTCGCTCACAGATTTCCTTGAACTTGCCTCTGACTGCACAGAAAGAGGGGCATGGTAACCATTCATCAGTCTTACTGTATTTTTACCTTTCTATGTGGGGATGGGGACAGTGATTGGAAACAACTTTGTATGGATGCTTGTTGTTACTTGATTTCTCATACCTATGCTTTAAAAACTTGGGAAATTTTTCTTGAAAAGCACCCAGCACTGCTGGATGTTTCTAAGTAATAAAAGATGGAGTAGAGTGTCCATTGGCCCTGCCTGAGTTCTCAGGATACATGTTACTTTGTATTCATTTTCCTTACATTACCTTCTATTCATTTTCCTTACTCACATCATATTCTATTCCTTTTCCTTACTACCTACTCTCTCCTCAGACAGATGCAAGAGAGACTACTTGTACATAGTATCACTACTTTTTCTTAGAGTAGAATGTTTTTAGAGAAGGGAAATATATTTCACTTTCCCTTCCCTCTGATATTATAGGTCATCATATATCTTTCATATCTGTATATCTATAATACATCTGTATCAGCTATATTTTTCAAAAGTGGACCTGAAATACAACTTTAAAGGACAATGCACTTCAAAGAAATGGGCAGAGAGAGTATTTTCTGGGGGAAGGAAACCATATTCCTTCATATTCAATGTGTAAATATGTTTGTGTTGGTGCTTGCTATTATCTGTGGTTTCATTCCCCCCAGGTACTATGTAAGTGTGTGTGTGAGTGTGTGTGTGTGTCTCACAACCAGTTTCAAGCCTTGGAATATGGCAAGAATTCATTAAAGCACTGTGGAACAATTGCTACAATACTGGCATTTTCCATCCTGCAGCCTGTTAGTGAGAAAACTTCCTGTTACTCTGTGTTCCCATGTCTTGTGATATTTTACTGTGGCTGAAGCAATTGAGTCCTCCAATCACAGGACTTTGTGAAAATATCCTATCATTACTCATTGCAACAGTTCAGGTTATGTAGAGAACATTTCTTTGTGTTGGGAGTTCTTTGGGAGTTAGCCTTGTCCTTTATATATTGCAGACAAACTATCACTTATAGACATCTGCTGTTGAAGTAAAGTTGAGTGTTCCAACACCATCATAGGCTACCTCTTCTCTCCACAGAAGAACTGGAGTGAGGTCAAGAAGCAAGGGCCCCTAAGGTCACCTTTCATCCAGTGACAAGGACAGGGCCATAGCTTGCATTCTCAGCTTTATTCTAGTTCCTTCTCTTACAACTTTCGCTGTTCTCCTCTGCAGAATCCCAGGCTTTCCTGTGATCTCATTAAGATCCTGTGATCCTCTCCACTGGCCTTCCCAGTGTCTTCCCATTCCTGCCACCCCACACTGGGCTTGCCAGTCATGTTTTGCCTCTGTTCTTCCCTCCCATGTTTAGCAGGAGTGGCCGCTCAGTAAGTGCTCAGGAGGCAGACAGGCCACAAGGGGTTCTCAGAGGTGACTGGGCTGCACTGTGAATAAGAAAGAACCGTACAGGAGGAGGTTACCAACATGAGGTGCTCCCCAGCATCTATTTCTGTGCTGATCATGACAAAGCTGGTTTCTTGTTTTATTGAAATACCTTTACATCATCTTGAGAAATGCCTACCCTTCCCTTCAAAGAACAGAAAATGCAGTTGAAGTGATTCTTTGCATGCTCCCTGAGACTCTAGACGTGAGGTATAAGTTCTTTACAGTGCTCAGAGCAGCTTGACATGTGCTCTGGGAAGATATTTCCAGACCTGCAAAGCTCATGTGATATAACAGATAGAAATGTACTTCTCACATGTGTAAACAACACACACACACACACACAACACACGCTCATTAACATACAGACACTCTTAGTGTTCACAAATAATCAACACGATTGTTCCTATGAAGTCTATACCTACAAGACCTTTTCAACTTCGTGTTTTAGCCTTTCAAATCTTGTGTTGGTTTTTCTATGTTTTATTCATGGGGTTGCTCTTCCCGCCATCCCTCCCTCCGTACCTCCCTCCCTCTCTTCTTTGTCCCACTCCTCTCTCTATTTTTGTTGGTAGTGGTGCTTGAACTTGTGGAGCTGGGGTGCGCAAGGCTAGAGCTCTACCATTTTGAGTCACAGCACCTCTTCTGGTTTTCTGGTGCTTAATTGGAGAAAAGAGTCTCAGAACTTCCTGCTCAGGTGGGCTTTGAACTAGGATCCTCAGATCCCAGCCTCCTGAGTAGCTAGATTTATAGGCATGAGGCACCAGTGCTTGGCTGTCATGTGCTAATTCTTCCACAGATCTTACTAGTGAAGTCTCTTTCTTCCTTTTAGAGAGCTCTTTGTTGGAAGTGTGAAGACTTCTACCTGGATTGCATAGCGAAGTGACTAGTCGCAGGATTCAAAGTCATCATATGGGTTTGTTCCTGATGCACTTGCTTTCTAACATATAGTGGATGCTCAACAAATATCTGATAAACCAAATTGGCTTTCCATCTCTATTTTCTCTACACTTCATTATAGCCTTATTATTATCTTTCATATCTATTACCGTTAAGGACTTACCACTTAAGAAAGCAATTTATTAATATGATATATCTTGATCAATGTCACCCCACTCAACATTCTCACCCCTCCTTCTCCTCCCCACAGTCTTGTTCATTTTACTTTATTTTATTTTATTGCCATACCTGGGGATTGAACTCAGGGCCTAGGCTTCTTTTGCTCAAGGCAGGCACTCTACCACTTGAGCCACAGTGCCACTTCCAGCTTCTTCTCTGTATGTGGTATTGAGGAATCGAACCCAGGGATTTATGCTTCCCAGACAATCACTCCACCACTAGGATGGCCACATTCCCAGCTCAGTCTTGCTAATTTTGTAATATACATTAGATTCCCAACTGCATTCTCCCCACCCCACCCCCAGTGCCTCTTTTTCCTATTGCATTTGCAACATCAGACTTGTCCTTAAAGCTGCCCCTTGCTACCCCGCCTGAAGTATTATTTACTCGGCCACAGAAGATGGATCACAGCTCCACATATAGAAGGAGAACCTCTGGATTCACAATTCACAAGGGATAATCGTGCTTTGCATTACCTTTTCTGTTGTAAACTTTCAGACCTGTCTGTTTGAACCAAAACTTGTACATTAGCAGTTGCTAAAAATATAAGAAGGATCCCCTATGCTCTTAAATACCCATGACTTTTCTACTCTTACCTTAACATGCGAGGTTCTGAATTCTTAGGAAAAGATGAGAAGATATTCCCACTGGTGTGAAGCAATGCATCTGTTTTCCTGGGCATCATCATCAGGAGCCCTTTCCAGTTATTAGACAAAGTGGGGGCTGTTTCCAATGCTTGCAAATTTCTGTACCCCAGCCCCAAAGTCATACTGAGGACCTAGTCTAGGAACCGCGCCAGTACAGACAGGCAGAGATGCCTGGCAAAGGGCGTTTCTAGGCCAGACTCCTATCATCTGGAAGCTCCCAGTCCACTGCCCCCAACATTCTTGGTCCCTTGGGCAGCACTCTATGCTTAGAAGCTGCACCCAAATCCATGGGTTTCTTTGCCTTTTAAACATCCAGTCAGCCAAAGCAGAACTTACATGTGGGTATGATTTACAACACTGCAGCCCTCGCAGTCAAAGACCTTCCAAATTTCTGGGGAGACACCCACTTCCCCTTTCATGGCACAGGTGAGAGGGGCTGTTCACTCCTGACATCCTACCAGGCCCCTACCTGAGCTCCTCCACACACAATGTTGTTACCTGGTAGAACTTGGCAGAGAATGAAGACCAGGAGGATAGCAGGCTTCATGGTTGGAGAAAGGAAAAGCTTATTTGCAGGAGGCAGAGAAAGCTTCTGTCTGTGGCTGTCTAGAATGAGCAGAATGTCTTTGTCTGGGCAGAGAGAGTCCCTCTGTACCTCATTAAGAGACACTGGGGACAGAGTTGCTCTTGGTGTGATGAACAGCATTGGGGGAGAACTGAGAGTGCATGCTGGCCTGAACCCTCAGAGCCTTGGGAAGATGTGGTCACATAGTTCTGACCATAGAACTTTGTGCAGTAGGAACACAACCGACAAACATTTCAGCAACAGTGAAATCTTATGTAGTAAATTACATGCAGTTGGGTTATAATGAGCAATGTTTTTACATAGTGTTTCTGTACCCAGGGTCGCAGTGGGAGCTCTGTTCTGTCTGAGCAGCATGCAACTTGATGGCACTTCTGTGAATGAGGATTTGAGTCAAGTATGAGAAGCATGAGACAAAGGCAATGTTAATGAGTAAAGGGGCGTGACCACAGGAGGAGAAGGTGAAGTGGAGCACAGGACCAGAGACCTGGCCAGGAATATTAGGACTGTCCACAGAGCCTCAGTGTTCCCACTGTGGGGCTCATGTTATTCTGTAGAAGAACGCAGTGTCTTAAACCTCACCGTGACAATGTACATTCTCCTTGTAAACGAGTACCACCCCAGAAGTTTACCAAATGGACTCATGCATTAAATGGATGTTTTGAGCAGAGTACTTAGGTAATACTTAGAATACTTAGATATTTCTTAAGGATAAATATTTAGGTTTTCTTTTCTCCCTTGGAGGTCATGGAGGTAAAGCTCAGGGCCTGAGCACTCTCCCTGAGCTTTTGAGATCAAGGCTAGTGTTCTAACACTTTCAGCCACGGCTCCACTTGTTTTCTGGTGGTTAATTGGAGATGAGTTCCCAGTGATAATTGTGATCTTGATTGTCCCTTCTTATTCCCCTAGATTGTTTGCACTGCTTATGTGTAACCACTTTTGTTAGGAGGGGCCCTAATCAATTTCACTGTTTCACTGTTACTGACTACTGGCTCAGCTCTGTAAACCCACTGGCTTCCATGTAAAGCACTGTGTGTGGTTTCCCTGTCTAAACCCTGCTGAAAGAAGGCTGGCCTTGCACTCTGCTGCCTGCCCTGTGCAGTGTGGTCCTGAGATAGTAAAGGCTCCTCTCCCTGCTTTACTGAGTCGTTGGTCATGTTTACAGGAATTGGGGACACATCAGTCTGGTCCTGAGTAGGAACGAGGGGACCCGAGGGGGAGGAGAGGGGCTGATGGGGAAGGGCTCTGGAGAGGGCCAGAGTGAGTCACAGGCCAGGTGGCTGAAAGACACTGTGTGAGAGAGAGGGCTGGAGGAGGAGGGGAAGGAGGAGGAGGATTACAGGGAGGAGGTGGAGCTTGGTGGGGGTGTGGGGTGGTTGCCACCTCTGCAGAGGCCAAGCCTGAAGGAAGGGGATGGAGGTCATGTGCTCCATCCCCCTGTAAGGGGTAAGGTGAGGACTTGTCTGCCTGGTCCAGTGAGAGTCTAGCAGTTTGGCAGGTACTAAGTATGCAGGACGGCACAGAGAGCAGAGCAGTTTAGAGCAGGAAACAAGAAGGGACCTAAGTTGGGGAGCCCATCTACTTGCTGAGTGTATTAGGGAGGTCAGATCTGGCCAGTGGCATCATTAACTGTGGAGGGACTTCAGACTGACTCCAGCTCAGATTAGTGCTGAAGCCAACTCCATCTCCACTAAGCTCTCCCCCACCCTATCCAGGAAGCAAACCTTTATTATGATAAGTTACGCAAATTGACCACCTGAGGCTTGGGAGCTTAAAGGGAACCTGTGCCCTCCCATGGGTAGGCATATCCACCTGACATCAAATCCATGTGCCCTCCAGAGTGACTTCGAAGGTAAGGCATTCCACTTCACAGGGCCTGTCCATTTTCATTCAGCAGAGTCTTCTATAATCTCCTTCCCTGGATGCATGAAAGAAGCGGTTGGTTATGAGTTACTAGAAAGAGAAGCAAACCAGTATCACCAGTCTCCCATCAGAATTCCTCTCATATAGGCATCAAAAGATCAGGAATGTATATATTACCTAAATATATCGGTCTGAGCTCAAAACTCCAGTAAAATAAATGCAATATCTTTATTAGTTATTAGGAAAAATTAAGAACTCTTCATTCCAAAAATCAAAGAGGCATTTCTTATGCAAACATGTATAATTATGGTTTTGTATACCAATAGAATAATTCTTGCCATTAAACTGGCCGCCTACTTTCTATCTTTTTTTTTTCAAATTTTTATTATCAAACTGATGTACAGAGAGGTTACAGTTTCATACGTTAGGCATTTCTTGTACTGTTTGTTACCTTGTCCCGCATATCCCCCTCCCTCCTCCCCCTTTCCCTCCCCCCCCCACGGAGGTGTTCAGTTCACTTGCACCAAACACTTTTGCAAGTATTGCTTTTGTAGTTGTTGTTTTTCTTTTTTTTACCCTGTGTCTCTCAAATTTGGTATTCCCTTTCAATTTCCTAGTTCCAATACCAGTATACACGGTTTCCAATATACTCAGATAAGATTACAGAGATAGTGTAGGTACAACCACAGGAAGGTGATACACGAACATCATCAATAATAGAAGCTACAGATACACATAGGACGTTGAAAGTAGTTACAACTGTTTCTATAACATGGAGTTCATTTCACTTAGCATCATCTTATGTGTTCATAAGGGTATAGCTATTAGGCCTTGTGATGCTCTGCTATGACTTGCCTGAACCTGTACTAATTATTCCCAATAAGGGAGACCATAGAGTCTATCTTTGGGTCTGGCTCACTTCACTTAGTATAATTTTGTCCAAGTCCTTTCATTTCCTTACAAATCTTTGATAAAGGAGCTAAAACAATAGTATGGAAGAAAGATAGCCTCTTTAACAAGTGGTGCTGGCAAAACTGGCTCAACACATGCAACAAACTAAAACTAGATCCTTATATATCACCCTGCACCAAAATCAATTCCAAATGGATTAAAGACCTTGAAATCAAAACAGACACCCTGAAAACACTAAAGGAAGGAGTAGGAGAAACATTTGTGCTCCTTGGCGCGGGACGGAACTTTCCTACTTTCTATCTTGAATAAACACTCTGTTCCAAAAAATATTTCCAAGCCGGGCGCCGGTGGCTCACATCTGTAATCATAGCTACTCAGGAAGCTGAGATCTAAGGATCACGGTTCAAAGCCAGCCGAGGCAAGAAAGTCTGTGAAACTCTTACTTCCAATAAACTACTCATAAAAAGCATGAAGAGGGTCTGTGTCTCAATTGGTAGAGCACTAGCCTTGAGCTGAAGACCTTAGGGAAGCACCCAGTCCCACAGTTCAAGCCCCATGATGGACAAAAAGAATTCCAAATTTAGTGTCTGATATAGAGAAAAATGTAATTCTGTGCAATTTATATTGCAGGCAGATAAATGAGAGAGCATGCACATTGCCCTGTGTTCGTGGAGTTTTATATACAAAGCAAAAATAAATACATGCTAGTCTTCCCCATGCTGTTCTGCAAAGTCATGTCCTACATCTTCTGAGCCAGCCTGTCAAGCACCTTACCAAACAGCCATGCCCAGCCACAGGCCTGACACCAGCCCCAGCCCCAGCAGGACTCGGTGAGGAGTTCTTCACACAGCACATGCAACTCTTTTTTTTTTTTTTTTTTTTTACTCTCACATTTCAGTCCTTTCTGCTCTTCAGTTTCCTTATGATACCACATTCGTTTTTCTCTTCTTTATTCTAATCAACAGCTCTGTTAGTCTTCACCATGGTCATATTATCATTCCCATTTAGAGAGGAAATTGCAGCCCAAAGTTCAGCTTGTGAGGATCAGAATTAAGATTCCAACCCAGGTGGTTTGCCCTGCTATCGATCATCAGATGTAGTCCCATCTCTGAGCCTCTTGGATCATCAGGGCAGTGGCGATCATAACGAGTGGCCCAGTGATGGTTAGTAATGGGTTCTTATCAAACACATTGCTCAGTTTTGAAGAAAGCATGTGATTCAACACCTACTTCTCCACATAATCTGTAGTCCTGTAAGGAACAGGTGGAGAAGACAGCCACGAATGTCTTCCTCTTACCTTAACCCACTGTTTGCCATCTGTGGAAAGAGACTACAGACAGATATTTAGTCCCTAATTTTATAAGCGAGGGCTTCAAGCATGCAAACACCCTTCTCTGACTGTCCTTTAGTGCTTGGTCCTTGTTTTCAAAAGGTCACTGTGAATACAACTCCTCAGAACAACTTTCTTGAACTCTTATGTAGAACCAAACACCCATTTCTGTGGCTTTTCTTTTTTTCTTTTTTCTTTCTTTTTACTTATTTATTTTTTGGCCAGCCCTGGGCTTGGGCTCAGGGCCTGAGCACTGTCCCTGGCTTCTTGCTCAAGGCTAGTACTCTTCCACTTGCGCCACAGCGCCACTTCTGGCCATTTTCTATATATGTGGTGCTGGGGAATCGAACCCAGGGCTTCAGGTATAAGAGGCAAGCACTCTTGCCACTAGTCCATATCCTCAGCCCTCTGTGGCTTTTCTTTATCCTTTGTTTCTTGTATGAAATTTATGCTGCATCAGGGAATTGGTGTATCATTTACATATTCATACCTTTAAAAGTTACTGAAGGGGGCTGGGAATATGGCCTAGTGGTAAAGTGCTCGTCCCATATACATGAAGCCCTGGGTTCGATTCCTCAGCACCACATACATTGAAAAAGCCGGAAATGGTGCTATGGCTCAAGTGGCAGAGTGCTATGCTAGCCTTGAGCAAAAAGAAGCCAGGGACAGTGCTCAGGCCCTGAGTTCAAGCCCCAGGACTGGCAAAAAAATAAAAAAATAAATAAAAAAATAAAAGTTACTGAAGGTGTTGTCTCTTAGAATCCATTTTTCTCTCACCAGCCGAAATAATAGTGTAATTAACTTGAAGCAATTACAGGCAAAGACTTGTAATTTATTTTTATGTCTGCCTTTTTTTTTTTTTTTGCCAATCCTGGGGCGTGGAGTCAGGGCCTGAGAACTGTCCCTTGCTTCTTTTTGCTCAAGGCTAGCACTCTGCCACTTGAGTCACAGTGCCACTTCTGGCCTTTTCTATGTATGTGGTGCTGAGGGATCAAACCCAGAGCTTCATGAATATGAGGGTAGCACTCTTACCAATGGGCCAAAATCCCAGCCCTGAATTTTCTTCTTTTTTTCTTTTTTCTTTTTTTTGCCAGTCCTGGGCCTTAGACTGGGGGCCTGAGCACTGTCCCTGGCTTCTTTTTGCTCAATGCTAGCATTCTACCACTTGAGCCACAGCACCACTTCAGGCCGTTTTCTGTATATGTGGGGATTTGAACCCAGGGCTTCACATATATGAGGCAGCACTCTTGCCCATAGGCCATAGTCCCATCCTTGAATTTTATTTCTGTCTCTTCAATTTGCCTAACTTCAATTTAAGGATAAGTGATTGGTGTACACTGCTACAAGATAGTTCATCATAAACCTATACACTATAATCTATGCTGCAAAAGGTTTTCTTCCCTAAACTAACAGAGGGGATTAGTTTATCTCATTTTAAAGATTCCCTTCCAGTCAAAGGTGACCCAAATGGGTGCAACCTCACTGTTTTTTTTTTTCTTTGCCAGAAAAATAAACTCTGGCAACTGGCTTGCCTGACACCTATTTCGTTAAAACCAGTTATGATATTTTTTATACATTCTTGAAATACAGATTCTAGATGGATTTCCAGCCTTATCTCTCTAAGGACATCTCTCTTACCTGGAAAGTGTTGCACAAGAAGAACAAGGCTGGTAACAATGAAGGAAGAGATTCTCATGGCTCCAGATACCCGTGAGGAGATGACAAAGCCAGTGAAGTGGTCGAGTCTCTGCTTTCTTATAGAGAGACATTGACTGCTTGGAATTGGCCAAGCTGGAAAGTATGCTTTGCTTTTAATGTTCACTGAGAGGTCACTATTTTCCATGCTCTAATCTAATACTGGCCCTTAATAAATTCTAGGTAAGAGAGCATGCTTAAAAACTACTTCTGTGTGGACTACCTTGTTGCTTTTAATTGTAGTAAGGTGGCCCCTTGTAAGACTCACTGATCTGAAATCTGTGTTTCAAAGCCAGCCCGGACAGAGAAAGGTCCCTGTGAGAGACTTGTCTCTAATCAGCCAGCAGAGTGCTGAGAATGGAGTTGTGTGGAGCTCAAAGTGGTAGGGTGCTAGTCTTGAGCTGGAGAGCTGGGGGACAGCGCTCAGGCCCTGAGTCCAAGTCCAGTGGAAATCCACTCCACCTGGGACAAAAGTGATAGAGCATCCAGAGGCAGTAAGCCACTGCTTGGATGGCAGAGATGGTGTCAGATCCTAGAGTCACTCCTGTTTGGCCTTTCAAAAGTTAATCAAAGCCGGGAATTCATAGAAAAATAGTTCATAAGCATGCCTTTCCAATGCCCATGTCTGTCTACTGGTCAGGAACTTGTCAGTCATCTGTGATAGTGGTTAGTAAGAGTAAGTTTGTCAAATGAGAGGATAGTTTAAAATCTCAACCACTTGCATCTACTTAAAGCTCTGACTGGCAGTGAGAATTTTAAGCTGATACATCTGTTTAGGAATGAAGGCTTGTAGACCTGAGATTATGTCCTTATTGAGATCTGTTAAAGGCCTGCAAAGGTAATTTTTTTGGGTCATCAGAGATCAGTTCCCCAGACAGTCAGAAAAAAGCTTTTACAAACTAGAATGTTAAAATGCACAAATTTGTAAACCTGAAGTCACCTATCTGGGCTTAATATTAAAAGAGGGCAAGCGTTGGCTGTCAGATGCATGTAAAGAGACTAAACATCTATACAGACAACCGGTATGCTTTTGCCACCATACATGTCCATGGAGCCATTTACCAAGAGAGAGGGCTACTGACAGCCGAAGGAAAGACCATTAGAAACAAGCAGGAGATTTTAAGCCATATCCGGGCCTTATGGGAACCAGCAAAGATTGCCATTATGCACTGTCCTGGTCATCAAAAGGGAGTTGATTTAGTGACTAGAGGGAATAATCTGGCCGACCAGGGAGCTAAGGAAGCAGCCCTTCAGCCCAGAGCAGAAGTATTGACTTTAGTAGACCCACGGACACGAGCTTTTCCTCCTGTGCCCCAGTATTCCCAGGAAGACTTGGAGTGGATGGGGAGGATTCCCATGGCCCATAAAACCCTGGACAGAGAAGGAAACAATGACTGGTGGAAAACTTGTGAAGGGAAACTTATCTTGCCACAAGGGCTGGGTAAAAGGATCCTTAAGAGAATCCAACGAGCCTCTCACATGGGAAACCGAAGTATGCAGTACTTGCTCTGCCACTCCAAAGTATGAAAGATATTGTTAAAAATTACAGGGCCTGTCACCTCACCAATACCCCAATCAACCAGTTACTAAAGGAGCTCACCTCCGTGGGAATAGGCCAGGTGTGTATTGGGAAGTAGATTTCACAGAAATTAAACCTGAAAAATTTGGAAGAAGATCCTGGAAGAAATCCTAGCCAGGTATGGTTTCCCATCCACCTTTGGGTCGGACAACGGACCGGCCTTCGTCTCAAAAGTAAGTCAGGGAATAGCCACTGCACTGGGGATGGATTGGAAATTGCATTATGCTTATAGACCCCAGAGTTCAGGACAGATAGAGTGAATTGGACTCTAAAAAAGACCTTAACTAAATTGGCCTTAGAGACTGGCGCAGACTGGGTGTCACTCCTTCCTTTTGCTCTGCTTAGAGGAAGAAATTCTCCCTATCAGCTTGGCTTTACTCCTTTTGAAATAAGTCTTCAGATTGAATTGCTTACTGATTTGGATGATGCTGAATTTTTGTGTAAACTCGATTGCAGCTCCTGCACAAGAATATGTGACCCCAAATTAAGGCATTATATGATTCTGTTTGTGTCCCTACCCCCTATTTATTCAGAGCAGGGGACTGGGTGTTCGTCCGAAGGCATAACCCCAAATCCTTAGAACCACGGTGAAAGGGACCCTAGACGGCATCATCACTTGGGTTCACTGCTTCTATGCCAGGCCAGCTGACCCCTTTGCCCTGGACGATGACTACCGTGGTGGAACATGGGAGGTCTCCAAGTACCCGACTCAGCCGTTTCGCCTTCGCCTCAAGAAAACAAAGTTAAACTGAACATTGTTATAATTTTCTTTTTGCCTTCTTTCTACCTTGCCTTCTTACTACCCTGGCTAGTGTTAATGTTATTTTGGCAGCTCACTCCAAAGGGAGGTGACACCCTTATTTTAGGTAGTTTTGGGCTTGCTCAGGAATACGGGTATAGCCACCCGACCCTTAGAGCACAACTGAGAAGTTTATGTATTATTTTGTTGCTTACATTTGGATACTAAACACTATACAGCTAATGGTAAGTCTGTATAGCTGAAAGTTAGTTTTCAGTAATCTGCAGTCCCTTGGTAAGGGTATAGGTTCCTGGCTAGGTAAGTTCAACGCCCCTGAGTCAGCCTGAAAAAGTTACAGAAGATGGATGATCTTCACCCATCAGCCCCCCTTTGAAACCGAGGGACCAGAGTTGGTTTTGGATACTACTTTGTGCCCCACTGGCCCATGCCTTACCTCTATATCATCCCCTAGACATGCAAGCCATTGAAATGGACAGAATGGAGTCATGATTGGCTCCCAAGGTACCAAAAAGAAAAAGGGAGAAATGAAGTGCCAGACTTTGAAGTCAGGCCCCACTTTACCACATGAACCCCACCTTACCACGTGAACCCCACTTTAACCCTGAGCCAATCAGATTTGTACCTGTGTCCTAATCTTGCTTGCTTGAACACCTGATTGTTGTAACTTTGTTTTTTGCCTTTATAAGCCCTGTGGAATCGTAGCTCGGGGCTCCCTCCTAACCTCCGCTGTGTTGGTGGGTAGGTCGAGGCCCGAGTTGCAGCTTGCTTAAATAAAGCCTTGCTTTGCTTTTGCATTTCGGAATGTCTGAATCTTGGTGCTGTTCTTGGTGGTGGTCTCGCGACTTGGCAAAACACGACCAGGCCTCTGAGAAGCAGAGCCTGGCTTTGTTCATTACCCAGAGACAGAAGCCAGAACTGTGATGCGCTGAATCCAGTCAGCAAGACACAGAGAAGACACATTTTGAGGTGGGATTAGGAGTGTTAAAAGGCCTGCGTCTGCCCCACTTTTGGGTATCTATCCAAAAGACCACAAACAAAATCACAGTAATGCCACCAGCACAACAATGTTCATCACCGCACAATTTGTCATAGCGAGAATCTGGAACCAACCCCTCAGTAGACGAATGGATCAGGAAAATGTGATACATATACACAATGGAATTTTATGCCTCTATCAGAAAGAATGACATGGCCCCATTTGTAAGGAAATGGAAGGACTTGGAAAAAATTATACTAAGTGAAGTGAGCCAGACCCAAAGAAGCATGGACTCTATGGTCTCCCTTATTGGGAATAATTAGTACAGGTTTAGGCAAGTCATAGCAGAGCATCACAAGGCCCAATAGGTATACGCTTATGAACACATAAGATGATGCTAAGTGAAATGAACTCCATGTTATGGAAACAATTGTTATATCACAGTTGTAACTACTTTCAACGTCCCATGTGTATCTGTAGCTTCTATTATTGATCATGTTCTTGTATCACCTTCCTGTGGTTGTACTTACACTATCTCTGTAACCTTATCTGAGTATATTGGAAATTGTGTATACTGGTATTGGAAGTAGGAAATTGAAAGATAATACCAAAATTGAGAGACACAGGGTAAAAAAAGACAAACAACTACAAAAGCAATACTTGCAAAACTGTTCGGTGTAAGTGAACTGAACACCTCCGGGATGGGAAGGGAAAGGGGGAGGAGAGAGGGGGTATGAGGGACAAGGTAACAAACAGTACAAGAAATGTATCCAACGCCTAACGTATGAAACTATAACCTTTCTGTACATCAGTTTGATTATAAAAATTTGAATAAATAAATAAATAAATAAAAATAAAAATAAAAGGCCTGCGTCTGCAAGCAGAATCTTGTCACAAAGACTGGTGGCCCCGGGAATACACACTTAGCATTGTTAGAAAAAGGAGCCAAGAGAGCAGAATGAGCCGCAAAACAATACTAACAACCCAGACCAAACCTAATGGAGCTCTGAGGGGTGACGCCTCGCTAGGAGAAGAAGGGCTAGGAGATGGGGCCCGCATAGGAGGCTGGCATCAGGGTGTCTGGCCTGCTCTTCCCCTCAAATTTGGCCCCCTGTTGGCGATGGGGTTTGGACCCAGGAAATTCAGGTCCCAGACCCAGACTCTATGGATTCAGGTGGTGCCCATTGGGGCTAAACCACACTATGTCTTTACACATCCCCTTTAGGTCTATGCAACCCGCTCCATCTGCAATTCAAAGGATGGCTTGTCTCCACTCTGGGCCTTGGAAGCTGGGTGGACAGCCCTTATGTAGTTAAGTGAAGATCTGTGTTTACATTTGATCTTCATCACCTTCGGTGTGACATTTTTATTACCTGGGCTCAGGTCTCTAGGACTGACTTTTCTTGAAAAGTTGACCATTGTATGTGGACATCCCTTTTAAGAGAGAATGCATCCTGCCAATATTTAAAAATAGGTTTTTTTCATTGAGAGAGAATGCACTTTCCACAAGGAGGAGCTGTTTTCCCAAGTGTTTGCTCTTCCAGGATACATGTGAACGGGGACAGGATCCTGAACTCAGGGCCTAGGATGTGGTCCTGAGAGTCTTTTTCCCAAGGCTAGCCCTCTACCACTGGAGCCAAGGTGCCATTTCTGTTTTTGTTTTTGTTTTTGTTTTTTCTAAGTATTTTATTGAAGAAGAGTCTGGAAGATGTTCCTGCCTGAGCTGGCTTAGGAAGTTGATCCGCTGATTTCTGGCTCCACAGTAGCTAGGATTGTTGTCCTGAGCAGACAGTGTCTGGTAAGATGTCTTAACTACAACCACCAGGGCTGGCTCATTTCCAGGGTATATGGACTTCTATACGGAAGATAATTGCCTGTGCCTGTATTATAACTTTTTCGGGAAAACTTAGTCATGAGGGTATTAAAATGAATAAAGCACACCCAACAGACCAGATAAATTTTAATGGACAGTTGAAGAGGGCCATCGTAACCACAGTGATCTGAGGAGAGTCAGGAGACCCTGCAAACAAGTCTGGGCAGGGCTCAAGTATCTTAAGTAGGGTTGGAGGTGGCCCGATACAAAAAGTTTCAGGACATGCTTTGCAAGTTTGTGGTTTTGCTTTAAGTAACTTACCCAGGCCTGGTTCTGGGAGCCTGCTCTACACTCACTGAGCATGCCCAGTTTTAACCAGCTGTGGCCTGCGTGGTGAATGCAGGTGCCTTTTACCTGGGAGGAGCAGGTATACACCTCCATGTTTTTTAGAGTGTAGATTACCATCAAATTGTATGTAGTGTATTTAACGTTGTGTTATGGGGTTCGGGGACTGATGATGAAAGAGACCACTCAGTCAGATGACAATCGGGGATGTAAAGAATCTTGATGAGCGAGAATGTATGGGCAGGGTCAAGGCTGGGACCTCAACATGGAGCCTGGAGCCATCTCAGAAGGCTGCTTATAAGCCCCCTTTTATTCTAACTATAGGAATCAGTCACACACAGGTCAGGGTGTCTTGACCTTTACTGGAAATCACCTGACCATCAGGTGTTAAAACAGGATGCAACTCTGCAGGGGGGGAAGGAGGGGAGGAGGGCTCACAGGTGTGGACAATACCCACAAAGCAAAACAAGTTCAAAGCAAGTTTGATAAGTACAATAAAACTTTGGCAAATAAAGCAAAAAACCATTAAGGCAATCATTAAAGTAATCAAAATACTCTTTAATTCTTGGTTCTGGGTGTAACTGGTACTTACTGCGGACCCATCTAACTTCTTTAAAACATGCAAATGGAGTAACTATCAGGTTTGATCTCTCTCCTTCATTTCTTTTGCAAGCTCCAGCAGCTCCAGCCCCAGCTGTTTGTGCAACTGTTATTTGACTCAGGTTTGTCCCTCCCTAGGTCAACTACCTTGTCTAAGCCTGCTGTTTCTAGGGACCCAAAAAAGGAGGCTCCCCTATGCCTTTTACTTGGTTTCCACAAGTTGACCAAAGACCTGGAAGGACACCCAGACAGGCCTGAGCATCAGCTCTGGGCTCTCACTGCAGGAGGGGCCCAATCCAATTCCTATGGATTCTCCTCTGGCTGTCTTTTGCCTAACCTGGAGTCACTAAACTCTGCGACCTAAAGCCTCATAAGCTCATGTGTAAGGTCCACCCTGGGGGATCCAGGCAGACACTCACACTCATTTAATTCTGTGCCCAGGACCTGAGTTACCTAGGTAACTGACACACCTGGAGGCAGCTACCTCTGCCTTCTCTGAGGTCACATCCATTCCACCTGGCCAGATCTCCTGCCTTTCTCTATATAATCTGGCTAACAGCAGCATCCCTCCCCCATTTCCTTTTTGCTCTATTTTCCTTTCTTTTCTCTTCTTCCTTTTTCTCTGTCTCCCCTCGCCTTGATCTTGTGTGGGCTGGCAGTTTGCTCTTCCCCCACTCCCACCAAACTCCTTTCTCCTGGACCATGTGCTGTGTTTCCTTCCTGGCCAACCTTTCAATATGCTCATGTCATCAAATCTGGCCTCAGTATTTTTTGAACAATGAGTCCAGGTGTCTCTGTCATGGGACACTTGATACCGACATCCTGGGGGACCGACACATCTGCAGGTGCTTGGTGTAATAGGTAGGTCAGATCTTTCCAGTGCCATCACTAACTGTGGAGCTATTCCAGGCTGACTCCTTCTCAGATTAGAGCAGGAGCCAACTGCATCTCCACTAAACTCTCCCCCGCCTTACCCAGGGAAGCTCCCCTTCATTATGATAAGTTATGTAAATTGACCACCTGAGGCCTGGGAGCTTCAAGGGCACCTTTGGCCTCCCATGGGTAGGCTTATCCACCTGACATGAAATCCATGTCCCCTCCAGAGTGGGTGTATCCACCTGATGTCAAATCTACGTGCCAATTCTAACTGGAATGATAGGTTGGTCCAAATAGATACTAAGAGTCAGACTGTAACTCTATTGGCCACCTGCATGTGGCCTAGCATGCTCTGTAAGTGCTGTATCCTCATTGGCCAATGGTGTGTGGCAAGTTTGACTGTGATGTTTGCCTTATAACCAGGCAGGAAGGCCATACAAGCGCGGTTCCAGCTCCCGAGTCTGGGCTGTGACCACGGCCGGTCGGTTCATATTTTACTTACCCAATACATCCTTCTTTTTGTCATCTTGCAGCTGGAGACTGTGTTGGACTCTTGGAGGAATGAGGAATCCTCTCCCTTGGTGGGGGACCCCGGTTCATTGTAGAGAACCCCCACTCTACTTCATACTGGTGCATAGATTTGACGTCAGGTGGATACGCCCACTCCGAAAGACAAATGGATTTGTCATCAGGTGGATACACCCACTCTGGAGGGCACATGGGTATGACTTCAGTTGCATATATTACACTGGGCAATTAGACGGGCTCCCCAACTTAGGGCCCTTCTACTTTCCCGCTCTAAAGCACTCTGCTCTCCATGCTCTCCTGCATACTTAGTACCTGCCAAACCCCTAGACTCTTTCACTGGACTAGGCTGATGAGTCCCACTTTAACCCTTAGGGGGTGGGGAGAACAGCTGACCTCCATCCCCCTCCTTCAGCTCCAAACTCAGCGGACCCTCCCCCTCCCCCTCACCCCCACAAAGCTTCTCCTCCCCATCCTCCTCCTCCTCTTTCACCTCCTCCTCCAGCTCTCTCTCTCACACAGCCTCTTTCAACCACCTGGCCTGTTACTCCCTTTGGCCCTCTCCAGAGCCCTTCTCCATTGGCTCCTCTCCTCCCTTTGGGCCCCCCTAGTTCCTACTCAGGGCCAGACTGATGTGTCCCCAATTCCCATAAGCACCACCACTGACTCAGAAAAGCAAGGTGGGGATCCTTTACTATCTCAGGACCACACTGCACAGGGCGAGAAGCAAAGTACAAGGCCAGCCTTCTTTCAGCAGGATTTACACAGGGAAAACCACAGATGGTGCTTTACATGGAAGCCAGAGGATTTACAGAAGCAGAGCCAGTAGTCAGTAATAATAGGAAACAGTGAAATTGATTAGGAGCCCTCCTAATAAAAGTGGTTACACATAAGCAACGCAAAAAATCTAGGGGAAATAGAAGGGACAATCAGGACCACAAGTGTCTCTGGGAACTCATCTCCAATTAACCACCAGAAAACAGAAGTGGAGCTGTGGCTGAAAGTGGTGGAACACTAGCCTTGATCTCAAAAGCTCAGGGACAGTGCTCAGGCCCTGAGCTTTAGATCCATGACCTCCAAGGGGAAAAAAAAATTCCTAAATATTTATCCTTAAGAAATATCTAAGTATTACCTAAGTAGTCTGCTCAAAACAACCATTTAATGCATAGAGTCCATTTGGTAAACTTCGGGGCTGGTACTCATTTACAAGGAGAATGTACATTGTCACGGTGAGGTTTAAGACACTGTATTCTTCTACAGAATAATAGGAGCCCCGCAGTGGGAACACTGAGGCTCTGTGGACAGTCCTAATATACCTGGCCTGTCTCTGGTTCCGTGCTCCATTTCACCTTCTTCTCCTGTGGGCCAGCCCCTTTACTCATTAACATTCCCTTTGTGTCCTGCTCCTCATACTTCAGACTCAAATCCTCATTCACAGAAGTGCGATCAAATTACATGCTGCTCAGACAGAACAGAGCTCCCACTGTGACCCTGAAGACAGAAACACTATCTAAAACCATTGATCAGTATAACCCAACTGCTTGTAATTTACTGCACTGCGTGTAGATTGAGTTTCTACTGCACAACGTTCTATGGACAGAACTATGTGACCACATCTTCCCAAGGCCCTGAGGGTTTAGGCCAGCATGTACTCTCAGTTCTCCCCCAAGGGTGTTCAGCACACCAAGAGCACCTCTGTCCCTGAGTGTCCCTTAATGAGGTACAGGGAGACTCTCTCTGCCCAGATAAAGACATTCCGCTCACTCTAGACAGCCACAGAGGGAAGCTTTTTCTGCCTCCTGCAAGAAAGCTTTTCCTTTCTCCAACCATGAAGCCTGCCGTCCTCCTTGTCTTCATTCTCTGTCAAGTTCTACCAGGTAACAACATTGTGTGTGGAGGAGCTCAGGTAACAGTGCAGGCCTGGGGCCTGATAGGATGTCAGGAGTGAACAGCCCCTCTCACCTGTGCCATGAAAGGTGAAGGGGGACTCTCCCCAGAAATTTGGAAGGTCTTTGACTACGAGGGCTACAATGCTGTAAATCATACCCACGTCCAAGTTCTGCTTTGGCTGACTGGATGTTTAAAAGGCAGAAGGAACCCATGGATTTGTGTGCAACTTCTAGGCATAGATGCAGCCCACAGACCAGGAGTGTTGGAGGCAGTGGACTGGGAGCTTCCAAATGATAGTATTCTGGCTCGGAAATGCCTTTCACTGGGCCTCTCTACCTGTCTTTACTTAGGTGGCTCCTATGCTGGGGCCTCAGTATGACTTTGGCCCTGGAGTAAAGAGATTTGCAAGCATTGGAAACAGCCCCTGATTTGTATAATAACCGAAAGGCGCTCCTGGCAATGATGCCCAAGAGAACAGATGCACTGCTTCACATCAGTGGGAATATCTTCTCATCTTTTCGTAAGAATTCAGAACCTCGCATGTTAAGGAAAGAGTAGAAAAGTCATGGGTATTTAAGAGCATAGAAGATAGTTCCTATATTTTTAGCAACTGCTAATGTACAAATTTTCTCACTAACAGGCTGCAGGATGGAAAATGCCAGTATGGTAGCAATTGTTCCACAGTCATTTAATGAATTCTTGCCATATTCCAAGGCTTGAAACTGATTGTGATACACACACACACACACACACACACACACAACACACACACTTAAACATTACCTGGGGGGATGAAACAGATATAATAGCAAACACCAACACAAACATATTTACACATTGGATATGGAGGAATATGGTTTTCTTCCCTCAGGAAAATACACTCACTGCCCATTTCCCATGTATCATGCACACTCACACCTTCCTTGCACACTCACCAACTTTAACATTTATGCCCACGTCTGGCTTGCACTCCCATCTCCTGTATACATGCCTGTCATGCACACTCACGTGTGCCTTGCACACTGACATACATTGCACAGTCACATCTTCCTTGCACACTCACACCCATCCTCTGCACGCCTGCCTGCGTCATATAAGCCCAACAACGACTCCTGTGGGCACACCTGCTTGCACACCTGCCTTCACCCATGCCCTTGCTCACTCACCCAAGGTTGACGTGTACCAGGTCCGTGGGCAGGGTGCGAGGCATGGTGCGGATGCCGCAGAAGGTGCAGTGGAGCTTGGCTGGGGCATAGCAGGAGCAGAGCCATGGGCTGCCGGGTGCCAGGCGGGCAGTGGAGATGCTGCCCAGTAGCAGCAGCAGCAGCAGCAGAAGCAGGCGGAGCACAAGTGACACATTCCGGAGGACAGGACAGGGACCCCACGGATGACGCAGAGGCCACTGGTCACCGTGGCTGCGGATACAAGTGGGCAGAACTGACATGTGCCAGGTGGAAGAGGAAGTGGAAGGTGAGTAGGAAGTGGAAAGTTAACAGGAAGGAGAAGGGGAAGCAGAAGGAGAAGGGGAATGGGAAGGAGAAGGATAACCAGAAATGGAAGAGGAAGTAGATGTGGGAGTGGAAATAGAAGGGGAATAGGAAGTGGAAGGGTAACAGGAAGTAGACAGGAAGTTGAAGGGAATGTGGAAGCAGAAGGATTAGCAAAAGATGAAGCGGTAGTACATGGGGAACCATATGTGAAAGGGTAACCAGAAGTGGAAGAGAAAGTTGGCATGGAAGTAGAAGCAGAATGGGAATAGGAAGTGGAAGGAGAACAGGAAGAAGTAGGGGAAGAAGGGGAAGAGGAAGCAGAAGAAAAATTGGAAGGGGAATCAGAAGTAGAAGGGGAAGAGGAAAGGGAAGTAGAGGGTAGTTGGAAGCAGAAGAGGAAGTAGGTGTGGAAGTCGAAGTAAAAGGGGAATGTGAATTGGAAGGGGACAAGAAAGTGGAAGAGGAACAGGAAGGAGAGGGTAAGTGGGAAGAGAAGAGGAAGCAGTAGAGAAAGCAGAAGGGGATCAGAAGTAGAAGAGGAACAGGAAGGGGAAGGGGGAGGTTTACCAGAATCAGAAGTGGAAGTAGATGTGGTATCAGAAATAGAAGGAAATTAGAAGTGGAAGAAGAAGGAGGACAGGAAGTAGAAGTGGAAGAGAAAGGCAAATAAGAAGCAGAATGAGAAGTAGAAGCGGAACAGAAAGGGGAAAAACAAGGGGACGGGGAAGTTGAAGGGGAACCTGAAGGAGAACGAGAAAAGGAAGGAAATCAAGGGTAAAAGGGGAACAGGAAGCAGCAGTGGAAGAGGAAGAGGAAATAGACAGGGAAGAGTTATAGGGAGGGGAAGCAGAAGAAGAAGAAGAAGAAGAAGAAGAAGAAGAAGAAGAAGAAGAAGAAGAAGAAGAAGAAGAAGAAGAAGAAGAAGAAGAGGAAGGGGAAGCAGAAGAAGAATTCGAGGGGGAAGAGGAAGCAGGAGTGGAAGAATGGAAAGGGGAAAAGGCAGGGAAAGGAGAGGAAGAGGGAGGCAATGAGGATGAAAGGGAGGAGGAAAAGGAGAAGAGGAAAAGGAATGATTAGAGCAAGGAGTTGGGGAAGAAGAGGAAGAGGAAAAGGAGGGAAAGAGGAACAGGAGGAGAAGGATGGGAGAGGAAGGAAGAGCAGAGTAACAGGAAAGAGGAGACAGAAAGGGAAAATTGCAAGAGGAATATGGAGAGAAAGAGGAAGTATAGAAAGCAGGAGGAAATGGAGAACAAGACAAGAAAGAGCAAGGACTTGGGGAAGGGGAAGTGGAAAAGGAGAGGAAAAGGAAGGCAGAGGAAGAAGGAGGGAAAGACAAAAAGAAACAAGAAGAGGAAGAACATGGAGAGGCAGAGGAAGAGAAAGCGGGATGGGAAGAGGGAGAGAACGAATAGGAAAGAGAAGAAAAAGAAGTGGAAAGAGAGGAAAAGGAAGGAGCAAGGGGACGGGGATGAAGGAAAAGGAGAGGAAGAGGAAGAAGAAGGGCAAGAGGAAGCAGGAAGACAAATAGGGGGAAGAGGAAGAGGGACAGGCACAAGGACAGAAAGAGGAACCGAGACAGAAGGGGAAGGAGAAAGAGCAGGGAGAGGAAAAGAAAGGGAGAACCACAATGAGCTATGTCATTTCAGTTTCCTTCCACCCACTACCACTTCCACCATCATCATCGTCATCCTCACCATCCTCACCCTCATCACATCATCTTCATCTTCATCATCTTCCTCCTCACCATCCTCATCTTCATCTTCATCATCCTCATCATCTTCATCCTCACCATCCTCATCTTCATCCCCATCATCGTCACCCTCAACTTCATCATCTTCATCTTCATCATCTTCCTCCTCACCATCTTCATCCTCATCTTCATCATCTTCACCATCCTTATTCTCACCCTCCTCATCCTCATCCTCACCATCCACATCTTCATCTTTATCCCCTTCATCCTCATCATCCTCATCCACATCTTCATCCCCTTTATCCTCATTATCCTCATCTTCATCATCTTCATCTTCACCATCCTCATCCTCATCATCCCACATAATTAAATAACTAATCAATAACAAATAATGACAACTGATAACAAAATAAATAATAAATAACAAAACCAACAATAATAGGAAGCAAAGAAGGATACATAAAAAATCATCAACCATAAAAATCAGAGCAATACAAAACCATAATAATAGCAATTCCTAAACATGAGTAATAATAATAATAATAAATGATAAAAAGCAGTGGCTAACAATAAATGATTCAGAATATAATAAACAGCAATAAGAAATAAATATAAGCAAGTAATGTGTAATCAATAATAAATGATACCACTAAATAATAAATAATGACAAAAATAATAACAATAAATGATAATGATAATAAATGAAAACAATACATAACTGTAAGTAATAATAATAAAATGAATAGAAACAGATAAACATATCAAAGAATCAGCCATGACAATTAGAGCAATAAACAATAAATAAGACTAAAAGTAAATTATAATAGCAGTCAATGATAGTAATAAATGACAGTGGATAATAATAAATAGCTAACACATAATCATAAGAAAATAATACTGATAATCAACAATAAAAAGCATAACAATAAATAATAAAAATAAGGAAAGTAAATACTCATAGCTACAAATAACAATAAATGATAATAATAAATAAGAATAGATAGCACTAAATAATCAATAATAATAGAAATAATAATAAATATTCAACAATTACATATTAAGGCAATAAGTAATATCAATAAACAATAAATGATAATAATAAATAATACATAATCAGATCATAAAAATAATAGTTAATGAATAATATTAATAAATAAATAAATAATCAAAAATAAAATCACATCGATAAATAATAATAATTAATAACAAAATATTTAATAATAAATAATAGCAATGAGTAACAATCGATAATAAATAACAAGAAAAATAGCAATAGAAAACAATAGTTAATAATAAAGGAAATGGTAATACGAAATAATAAGTAATATTTAATCAGTAATAACAAATGATAGCAAATAATAATAAAAACAAATAATCATAGCAATAATGATAAAAATAAATTAATAACAGTAGACTATAAATAATTGTTAACAAACATAAGAAATAAATAATAATAAAAAATCAACAATAAAAATCACATCAATAAATAATAATTAATGTAAATAATAAAAAGGGCAATAAGTCAAAGTACATAATAATAAATAACAATAGATGGTAATAAATAATAACTAAGAATTAAGTGAATAATTAGAAATAATAACAGTAAATACTTAATAATAAAATGTATAGCAATAAATAATGATAATAACAATAATAAATAAATAATTATAGCAATAGGTAACAATAAATAATAATAAATAACACTAAATAATAACAATACACAATAGTTAATAATATTTAACAATAAAATAAATAGTAAGAAATAAATAATAAATGAACCATGAAAATTTATTTATTTATTTATTTTTATTTTTATTTTTTTTGGCCAATCCTGGGCCGTGGACTCAGGGCCTGAGCACTGTCCCTGGCTTCCTTTTGCTCAAGGCTAGCACTCTGCCACTTGAGCCACAGTGCCACTTCTGGCCGTTTTCTGTATATGTGGTGCTGGAGAATAGAACCCAGGGCCTCATGTATATGAGGCAAGCTCTCTTGACACTAGGCCATATCCCCAGCCTGAACCATGAAAATTATACCAATAAACAATAATAAAACGCAGTCATATAAAAAGTAAAACAAATCACAGTAGTGTTAAATAATAATAATAAATAACAATAAAGAATAAAAATAGATGATCATGAATAATAATTAATAAAATAAGTACAAGAACAATACATAATTAATAAAAATAATAGCAGTAAAAATTAAAGGATAATAATAAACCATAGCCATAAATAGTAAAAAGAAGCAATGATTGGAATAAATAACGATAAATATTAAATAATGATGAAATAAATAATAAAACTTATTGATTAAAATAATAAAAATCATTGCAATAAATAATAGTAAATGATAATAAACGACCCTTAGTACATTATAATTAATTAATAATAACAAAAATGATGTCAACAAATAAAAATAAGCAGCAATATATAATAACAACAATAGAGAATAGAAATAATAGGCAATAATAAAAATAATAGATAATTACAAAAATAATAATAAAATAATAATAATAAACAACTGTGAAAGCATAATAAATGATAGTCAAATAAATAAATAATAATAGCAATAAGTAATAAAAATGGAAATAATAGGGTAATTGTCTGACTCAATAACTATAAAATTGACTAAGTATTTGACTGTATGTATAATGATATGGTAATGGCGTGACTATATAATTATGCAATAATTGGCTGACAGTGTGATAATTATATAATTGACTGTATGATAATTGACAGACTCTATGATAATTATATGATAACTGATTATTTGATTGTATCTATGATAATGACTGACTCCATGATGGTATCTATGATAATTATGTGGTAATGGATTGACTCTGATAATTATATGATAATTGACTGACTATTGATGTATAATGATAATTGACTGATTCTATGACGGAATCTATGGTAATTATATAAAAGCCTGACTCTGTGACAGTATA